>NW_026967865.1:0-164841 GCF_028390025.1 Pseudophryne corroboree | reverse complement strand
AAGTGCGGTATATACTCGCACTTCTTTGCGGGGTGAGAACATCTCCCCTAAGTGAAGTCAGCCCTATGAATAGAGTTTGTGTGATCCCTGTGCAGCAGTCACAGAAAGGGTTCATCTCTGCAGTTTGTCACTCAAATTACATTGCTGCATTTTTTCTAGAAGTGGATCTGAGAGCTGTTACCCGCAGACCAGCTACAATAATTATCCTGGGTACTCACTAGACCAGTGGTTCTCAAACTGCACCCTGGGGTGCCTCAGGACACTTGCAGGGGTGCCTTGGATTGGTGGTCCAGGACCAATTCAAAATATTTATAGTTAGTGTTATAGGCAAAACCAGTGCTGTTGGCTGGCAATCATAACATATGTGCACAAGCAGAAGCAAATCCTGTCCCCTACCAAAGGGCCAGTGCTAGGGTGTTTGGCGCCTCCCTGCAAACTATTAATTTGGGCCCTCTCTCCAATACTTAATAAAGGGACAGTGCGCTCCTTAAAAAAAGAAGGTGTGGTATCACAAGGAAGGGGCATGGCCACACAATAGCACCCCAAATCAAAATACGCCACACAGTAGCACTATCTTATTGTCATTACACCGCATATAATAATAATAATAATACCCACAGTCGCAGTGCCCTTTATACACATAACCACCATATCAGTGCAGCTTACACACATAATGCCAACAGTAGCAGTGCCCCTTCTACACATGCCCACGGTGGCAATCCTTTACATGGCAAATATCAACCTGGTTTTGCCATGTAAAGGATTGCCACTTTAAAAACAAACAATCAAACAAACAAAAAAAAAAACAACAGGAAAAAACACAAAATCTCTCACTTTCTGATTCTCACACCCTATTACATTCCTCCCTATATATTTAAATGTTTCTATTACTGTATGTTCCCTCTTCCCTTCTCCAAACTATACACATCAACATTTTTTAGTATTTCCAGGTAAGTTTTGTGATGTAGGCCATGCACAATTTTAGTTGCCCTAATGTATTTACAGCCTTCTGGAGATATGGCTTCTGGAACTGAACACAGGATTCTAAATGTGGCTGTACCAAGGACCTATACAGTGGCATTACAGGTTGAGTATCCCTTATCCAAAATGCTTGGGACCAGAGGAATTTTGGATATCGGATTTTTCTGTATTTTGGAATAATTGCATACCATAACGAGATATTATGGTGATGGGACCTAAATCTAAGCACAGAAGGCATTTATGTTTCATATACACCTTATACACACAGCCTGAAGGTCATTTTAGCCAATATTTTTTATAACTTTGTGCATTAAACAAAGTGTGTGTACATTCACAGAATTCATTTATGTTTTATATACACCTTATACACACAGTCTGAAGTTCATTTAATACAATATTTTTAATAACTTTGAGTATTAAACAAAGTTTGTGTACACTGAGCCATCAAAACACAAAGGTTTCACTATCTCAGTCTCACTCAAAAAAGTCCGTATTTCGGAATATTCCGTATTTCGGAATATTTGGATATGGGATACTCAACCTGTATTACTTTTTTCTGCTACTGGTTCTTTAACCTATGCAAACAAGCATCTGACTTGCCTTTCCTATTGCTTTGTTACATTGCTCACCTGAAATAGTAATACTTAGATAGCTTTCCTCTTGCCATTATAATGCCCTTAATATTATAGTTAGCCTTTGCATTTTTGAGACGTGTATGATTTTGCATTTTTTGGCATTAAATGTTGCCATGTTCTTGACCATTCCTCTAGTCCAGGGGCGGAACTGCCAGAGACAACGGAGTCAGTTGCCGCCGGGCTCCAGCCCTAAAGGGGCTTCCTCCATTGCCCCCCGGCTGTTACGTGCCCTTCCTACTAAATAGACAAAGGCGCTACCAGCAGGGTCTCGCAGTTTGTACATTCCATGCCGTAACACCCTTCTTTCCACCTTCACAATGAAGCTATTGGTACTTTGCAAAAAAAAAAATTATTAGCATTGCAACTCAGCAGATCAATGCAGTGTGCAGCCACACACTCCATATATCTGCTCAGCCACAAAGCTGATTATTTCTTCACAAAGTACAAGGTGAGCTCCAAATAGAATTCTCTAGCTTAGATTATACCTTTCTATGCAAGGGTAAATAGCTCAATTGTTTGACTGCAATGCCACAGGAAATGGTTTGGATCCAAGACAGTGTGACTGAATAATAAAGAAACCTTAAGATGAGTTCATGAATGTTGTATAAGTATTAGTGAGAGAAGGGGTCAGGAGCATGCTAGGCTGCAAAAAATAAGGTAGGCTGCAAGTGAAAGTAATGATCTCCTATATATTTTCCCAGATCTGTCACTCTGTGTGGCTAACTCTGGGGGAAGTCACAGCAATGGGCGGAGACGGCATCTGCAGGACGATACACCAGTGCCAGCAGCAGACCGTAACAAAGTGACAGATCAGGGAGAATATATAGGAGGTAGGGAGGTGGCCATGGTACATGGCTGGCCAAGGGACACTAGCTCATGTACCCCTTTACCACTGAGGCTGGCCACCAAGGATGGACCTGTCACCAGTGCACATGCAATAACCTCTTCTGCTGCCCTCTTTGCAACTCAGATTGCCCAGTGCTCCCCTTCGCTAACAGTCCACAAAGTTTCCCCATCTCACGATCTGCCTCCTCACCCCCACTTTCATCTCTACAGCACACGCGCATATCATACAAGATCCCATCATGCGTACGTAGGTCTGAAATGCAAGAGGGAGGTTGGGGGGAGATTGGCATGCGCCAGCAACACCACACAGCTCACTGTGACCACAGTGGAGAGGCGCTGCAACAGGACAATACACCAACCTCGGAGCAAGGAACTGCGTCGGTCAGGAGGAGAACTATTTCAATAGCATAAAAAGGTTAATGCGTCCCACCCTATGGACACCAGACTCATCAAGTCACTGTTGCCAGAGTCTCATACAATGACTCTGAACCTCTAAGCACACTATTTGACTGTCCACACCCTGCTGTGCCTATTATCCATCTCCTCCACCACCCTCAACACTGACCCACACATCATTCACCCACAGAGATACAATAAAGGTAGTTTGGATAAATTAGCTAAATGAAATGGATTTAACCAATTTATCTAAATGACCATTTTTGGATGTTTTCCAGTGTTTGTGAGCAAATGGTCAATTGTCATTTGCTGCCACATATTAGCATAATTTTGTTTCAACTAGAAAAAAAAATTGGACAGATAATCTAAGTGTGGATCCAGTTTAAAGGTCCGTATTCACGGCCCGATTTTGGGGAGAGATGTGTTCTGAGCGAACTGCTCAGCACACATCTCTGCCCCCGCTCAGCACAGCGTGATGTGTGCTGAGCGTACGGGGGGTGGGGGTGGGCGCTCATTTCACCCCCTGTGTAGGGCATTCTGTGTGTATCCAGTTTAACAGGTGTGAGCATCATACAACTACTGACTTGCGAGTAACTATACAGCAGCTCCATACCTTGTGACTTGAAGAAACACCAGTTAACCCCGGGAATACTGCAGTCAAAGCAACAATTCCTCTTCTTACATTCCGCTGCACTTATTGTGGGGTAGCCGCAATCCCTTCTGCTGTACGGTTCCACATTACATTGTTTCTTGTCACTTCCTGTTGATGCAGTAAGGAAACATCCAGGAATTACAGCAGCTTAGTTTTTTTTTTTTTAACTGGGGCAATTTAGCTAGATCACAGGGCAATTTAGCTCCTTTGGTCCTTTTTTAGGACCAGTTAATCAGACAGTTGAGCAAACTGAAAAACAGCTAACAGGAAATTTCCACTTAAATGGTATTTTCTAATCTTATCTGACCATGACTAAGAATAAAAGATACACAAGATAAACTCTTAGAGCCATGGACCTTATCCATGTTTAAGCTCCATCAAATCTATAATCAATAGCACTACATGCTCCCACTTTACCACTGTACTATATACTCTACCTGTGTTTTTAAGGTAAAAACACCATTTAACCCCAGTGACACTTGAATTAAAGCAGCAGCCTCTGGAATAGCATTCCTTAGCATTAATCCCAGGAAATCTGCAATCTTCACGCTCTTTGATAGCCATGCTACATTGCTGTTTACTTGGATGGAGCAGAGAGCACAACATCAGGACATAGGAAATATTACAATGCATGATAAGAAAGGTGTGAGCTCTACAGCAAGGCCTCTAACCCTTTGCCAGTGCCAAATACATAGGTCTTAACTCAGATCTGATCACAGCAGCAAATTTATTAGCTAAAACCATGTACACTGCAGGGGGGGGGGGGTGTATAATATGTGCAGAGAGAGTTAGATTTTGGTGCGGTGTGTTCAAACTGAAATCTAAATTGCAGTGTAAAAACAAAACAGCCAGTATTTACCCTGCACACAAACAATATAACCCACCTAAATCTCTCTGCAAATGTTATATCTGCCCCCCCCCCCAACCCTGCAGTGCACATGGTTTTGCCCACTAGCTAACAAATTTGCTGCATCTGGGAATTACAGCAGCTTAATATTTCTTTTTACAGAAGGTTCAGCAAATTAAATTATTTAGTGAAATACTGTAATCATAACAGTTACAGGGATATTGTAGGTAGATTTATTGTCAGTGGATAAATGTAAAAATTAAACCCTTAGGCATAGTTCCAAAATGCTGTCATTGCAATCCAGATTTTAAGGATATCATGCTTGAGCACAGGTGACTTAATTAGAACTTCGGTCAATGTGAATTAACCATTGGACTCAACCATGGTTATCCTTAAAACCCAGGGGTCTATTTAAGATCGATCTTAATCGATGTTGGGCTTCCAGGTTGAAAAAAAAACACACATTTACTAACATTTTAAAATTTATATAAAAAATCATCTGTTCGTAAATGCAGTGCACATGGTTTTGCCCAACTGCTAACAAAAATCCTGCTGCGATCAACTTAGAATTACCCCCCATGGCCCTCATTCCGAGTTGTTCGCTCGCAAGCTGCTTTTAGCAGCATTGCACACGCTAAGCTGCCGCCTACTGGGAGTGAATCTTAGCATCTTAAGATTGCGAACGAAAGATTTGCAATATTGCGATAAGACATCTCTGTGCAGTTTCTGAGTAGCTCGAGACTTACTCTGCCAGTGCGATCAGTTCAGTGCTTGTCGTTCCTGGTTTGACGTCACAAACACACCCAGCGTTCGCCCAGACACTCCTCCGTTTCTCCAGCCACTCCCGCGTTTTTCCCAGAAACGGTAGCATTTTTTCCCACACGCCCCTAAAACGGCCTGTTTCCGCCCAGAAACACCCACTTCCTGTCAATCACATTACGATCACCAGAACGATGAAAAAAACGTGAGTAATATTCCTAACTGCATAGCAAATTTACTTGGCGCAGTCGCAGTGTGAACATTGCGCATGCGCATTAAGCGGAAAATCGCTGCGATGCGAAGAAAATTACAGAGCGAACAACTCGGAATGACCACCTATGTGCACTGCAGGGAAGGCAGATTTAACATGTGCAGAGAGAGTTAGATTTGGGTGTGGTGTGTTCAATCTGCAATCTAATTTGCAGTGTAAAAATAAAGCAGTCAGTATTTACCCTGCACAGAAACAAAATAACTCACCCAAATCTAACTCTTTCTGCACATGTTATATCTGCCTCCCCTGCAGTACACATGGTTTTGCCCAACTGCTAACAAAATTCCTGATGCGATCAACTTGGAATTACCCCCATCGATTGATGTTTTCACACTGCTCGTGTATATAAGACATAGGGCCTAATTCAGTTTGGATCGTAATACGCGTTCCAACCGCAAAAACTATGAAGAGGATGGGGGCATATACGCAGGGTCCATCCTGTGCGTGTGCCTACATTTTCTCCGGGTGCCCCGCAGAAAATGCGAATGCCTCTGCCTGTCAATCAGTAGAGGGCGTACCTTCGCAGGTATATCGCGATCATGAGCCATGTCTCCCATTTTTGTCATTATAGGTGCTCTGTGAGCTGCTGGCCATGCCCCAGCCCCTCTGTCTCCCGTGAATAGAGATTGAGGCTTATTCAGACCAGATCGCTTCAATTTATTTTCACCCAGCGGGCAATCTGGTTTGCACTGCACATGCGTATGCGCCACAATGCGTAAGTGCGACGGTCCGGAGATCACAAGAAGATTGACAAGAAGAGGGTGTTTGTGTGGGTGGCAACTGAATGTGTCTAGGGAGTGTCCGGAAAAACACTGGAGGGACCCGGCGTTTTGTGGGAGGATTTGTGACGTCACCTCAATGGCTGAGTAAGTGCTGAGCTGTGCAGCTCTTGTGCACATGTGATCACACACCTGCACAGCAAATTTTTCCTTCCGCTGTAGGCGGCAACTACCTGATTACAGGGATGCAAAAAACACACCCTAGCGATCAGGTCTGAATTACCCACAATGTGCATATTTGCAGAGCAACAAGCTACAGGGAGCCTTCCACCCCCCCCCCCCCTTCCCCATGGGAAGGGGGGGGGGGGGTTGTTTGGGTTAGCTGGACATTCCCCAAAAAAGTGACTGTCCTGCAAAAATTGGGATAGTTGGGAGGTATGTTCAAATACATTTATTGTTTTGCATGCAGGGTAAATACTGGCTTCTTTGACATTTAGCCACAAATGCTGCACAGCTGAATTACAGTATTACACTGCAATTAACAGTTATGCTAGGACATTCCCCCTCCCAAATCTACCTCTCTCTGCATGTTACATCTGTCCCACAGTGGCGTGCGGTGAGGTCAGTGGCTAGTGAGGCACTACAGCCATAATGTCCGCCGAATCCTGCCGATGACCCTTAGCCAATGCCCGCTACTGCCTCTGAGCCGATACCCGCTGCCACCGCCAATGGCTTAGAGAGGTGGAGAGTCTGAGGGGGAGAGGTAGGGAATTCCAGAGAAGTGGTGCAGCACGTGAAAAATCTTGGAGGTAGGAGTGGGAGGAAGTAATCCGTAGGCAGGAGAGTCGGTGTGCATTAGCAGAGCGAAGAGGACGGGTGGGAGTGTAAAGCGAGATAAGATCAGAGATGTAGATGGGAGAGGAGTGGGTGAGGGCTTTGTAAGCAAGTGTGAGAAGCTTGAAATGGATTCTGAAAGGGAAGGGGAGCCAGTGAAGGACTAGTAAGAGAGGAGAGGTGGACGTAGTGCGTTTGGTGAGGAAAATGAGCCGGGCAGCAGCATTGAGGATAGATTGGAGTGGAGAGAGGTATTTGTCAGGAATGCCAGTCAGGAAGAGATTACAGCAGTCCAGTCTGGAGATGACCAGTGAGTGGATAAGAGTCTTAGTAGCATCCTTGGTCAGAAAGGGTCTGATCCTGGAAATATTTTTTAGATGAAAACGGCAGGTTTGTGAGAGGTGCTGAATGTGTGGTTTGAAGGAGAGGGAGGAGTCAAGGATTACTCCAAGACAGCGCGCTTGGGGGGTAGAGGAGATAGTAGTGCCATCAATAGATAATGAGATTGTAGGAGGTGAGATTATGCGGGAGGGAGGGAAGATGATCAGCTCGGTCTTAGACATGTTAAGTTTAAGAAAGCGCTGGGACATCCAGGAAGAGATAGCAGAGAGACAGTTGGAGATACGAGTGAGGAGAGTAGGGGAGAGGTCTGGAGAGGAAAGATAGATTTGAGTGTCATCAGCATAGAGATGATATTGGAAACCAAAAGAACTAATGAGCTTACCTAGTGAGGACGTATAGAGAGAGAAGAGAAGAGGACCAAGGACAGAACCTTGGGGTACCCCTACAGTTAGTGGAAGTGAGGGGGAGGTGGAGTCATGAGAGGAGACAGAGAATGAACGGTCAGAAAGGTAGGACGACAACCAAGAGAGGGCAGTGTTACGCAGACCAATGGAGTGAAGGATTTGCAGTAGGAGAGGATGGTCCACAGTGTCAAAAGCAGCAGAGAGATCAAGTAGAATAAGTAGAGAGTAGTGTCCCTTAGATTTAGCAGCATGGAGGTCATTGCATACTTTTGTAAGGGCAGTTTCAGTGGAGTGGAGAGGACGGAAGCCAGACTGGAATGGGTCAAGCAGTGAGTGTGAGGAAAGAAAGGAAGTAAGGCGGTTGTAGACAATACGCTCAAGGAGTTTGGAGGCAAAAGGGAGGAGAGAGATGGGTCGGTAGTTGGAGAGAGTGTTTGGATCAAGGGTAGGTTTTTTAAGAATAGGAGAGATGAGAGCGTGCTTGAAGGCAGAGGGGACAGTGCCTGATGAGAGGGAGAGATTGAGAAGGTGGGAAAGATGGGAACAAGCAGAAGAAGAGAGGTGGCAAAGGAGGCGGGAGGGGATAGGGTCAAGTGGGGAGGTGGTGAGGGGACAGGAACGAATGAGGGCCATGACTTCCTCTCCAGATGCATGGGAGAAAGATGACAGAGTTGGTGCGAGGGATGGGGAGGGTTGGTAAGGGATGGGAGAAGGCTGGTTACTGATAGTCTGGTGTGATGTGATGTCCTGACGTATGGAGTCAATTTTGGATGTGAAGTAAGTGGCAAAGTCAAGAGCAGAGAGTGAGGAAGGGAGACGAGGTGGAGGTGGGCAGAGGAGTGAGTTGAGAGTGGCAAAGAGGCGCCGGGGGTTGGAAGACTGGGAGGAGATGAGGTTCTTGAAGTATGACTGTTTAGCAAGAGAAAGGGCAGCACTGAAGGATGAGAGCATAAGTTTGAAATGGAGGAAGTCTGCCTTAGAGCGTGATTTCCTCCAGTGTCGCTCAGCAGTACATGAGCATTTTTGCAGATATCTGGTGCATTTGGTGTGCCAGGGTTGAGGTGTTAATTTGCAAGGGTGAATAGTGGTTGGTGGAGCAACAGAGTCAAGAGCAGAAGTAAGGGAAGCATTGTATGTGGAAGTGGCTTGTTCAGGGCATGAGAGAGAGAGAATAGGAGAGAGAAGTGAGTCAAACAGGGAGGAAAGGAATGTGGTGTCAATAGCTTCAATGTTACGCTTAGTGATGGTAGCCTTAGGAGGTAGAGATGGGGAAGTCGAGAGAGATAGGTTGAAGGAGAGCAGGTGGTGGTCAGAGAGGGGAAATGGGGAGTTGGAAAAATCAGAAATATCACAGCGGTGAGTGAAGACCAGATCCAGTGAGCTCCCATTCACATGGGAGGGTGAGGAGGTCCACTGGGAGAGACCAAGTGAAGAGGTGAGGTTAAGGAGTTTAGAGGCAGGGGATTGTGTGGGGATGTCAATAGGGATGTTGAAATCGCCTAGGATAATGGTGGGAATGTCAGAAGAGAGGAAGTGAGGAAGCCAGGAAGCAAAGTTGTCGATGAATTTGGAAGCAGTGCCAGGGGGGCGGTAAATGACAGCTACTCTAAGATTGACTGGTTGGAAGAGGCATATGGCGTGGACCTCAAATGTAGAGAATATAAGGGATGGTTCTGGTGGTATGAGTTGGTAGGAGTAACTAGAAGGTAAAAGGACCCCAACACCACCCCCATGGCGACCCCCAGGTCGGGGTGTGTGTGTGAATGTAAGGCCCCCAGCAGAGAGAGCAGCAGCAGAAGTAGTGTCAGAGGGCATAATCCAAGTTTCAGTAATGGCTAGTAGGTGTAGGGAGTTGGAAATGAAAAGGTCATGAGTGGGGACCAGTTTGTTACAAACAGATCTGGCATTCCAGAGGGCACAGGATAGGGGGTATGAGTTTGTGGGAGAGATGTGAATTAGATTTTCAGGGTTGCTGTAGCGATGAGGTGGGATTAACTTTGAGGGCAGGGATGATGAGAGAGTAGTGATGGTACGGGTGCCTGAGCTAGGAGGGGAAACTGCAGGAGGTGGGCAGGGAGGTAGGTCAGTGTGATGTGGATGGGGGTGTGGGGAGGTGACAGGGAAGGGAGAGAGGGAGCAGGGCTGAGTTGTGGGGTAGCAGGACCATGGGGCAGAGGTGAATGAAAGTGGGGTAACAGGAAAGGTGGGGGAAGGAAACAGAGGGATGGAGGGGAGACAGAGGAGGGGAGAGAGGAGGAGGTGGAGGAGACTAGTGGGGAAGGATAAAGATACATTATTAGGTAGACACTGAGTGATGTGGGGAGTATAAGAAAACCTTGACATAGTGTTAAGTAGGTAAATAGGTTGAAGTAGTGGAAGTAGGAGAGGAGACTGTAAGGCAATCCGAGCAGAAGAATTGCAGAAATGCAGGTGAGAAAAGCAGTGTAGGCTCAAGGGGTGTAGATTTAGTATGAAATGAGTCAAAAGCATAGATAAAGTGGGTGCAGAAATGTATTTGGAGTGTAAGAAATGAAAGGATTGTGAGAGGTTTAAGAAGCAATGGTAATTATGTTAGATGTTTTAAGTGTTTGCAGGTAAAATTGCATTGGTGCAGCTGTGCTTAAAAAACAAAATTACAATAATACAGATACAGGCATTTGTAGGTGAAATGGATGGTTAATGAAATGTCCAAGTAAGGTAGTTCTGTGCTATGTAATCAGATGCAACAATCAGGAGGTGAGTGATCTGAGGAGTAAGTGACTCACATTTGTTATTAGTTCTTCAGTTTTCTTTGTTTTGTTAGATTGGTGTGCTTCTGTTTTCCTTCTTTTTCACTTCGATTGAACGCTGATTGAACACTGCTGTTATGTGTCAATTTTATCACGCTTTGATAAAAATGCACGCTTAGATCAATAAATGCACAGCCAAATGGCTTTGCACAGCCTACACCATTGGACTTAAGTAGAAGACTATTACAAGTGA
This sequence comes from Pseudophryne corroboree, assembly GCF_028390025.1. Classification (NCBI taxonomy): domain Eukaryota; kingdom Metazoa; phylum Chordata; class Amphibia; order Anura; family Myobatrachidae; genus Pseudophryne; species Pseudophryne corroboree. Next base: position 154,173 of record NW_026967865.1, on the reverse strand, counting down.
AACCAATAATTGAAATCTGTAACCACACCCCACCCCCTCAAATGCCAGGCAATAAATTACCTTAAAAACAACAACCAGGCATTCCACAAAGATTAAACTTGGTCTATATCATTCAAAACTTTAAAAAAGTACTTCAAAATCACATACTATGCAATAATGTTTCAATTTGCATAACCCAGCAGAATTAGCTTTGCATATATAGATATAGTGCAGCAGAATATATTGGTGGTTGTAGTCAATTGTAATTACCTGTAGGTGACAAGAAGAGAAGAAACGTCAATTCACAATCGATATCAGCTGAAGATAAATTAACGCTGATTGAACGCTGCTGTTATGTGTCAATTTTATCACGCTTTGATAAAAATGCACGCTTAGATCAATAAATGCACAGCCAAATGGCTTTGCACAGCCTACACCATTGGACTTAAGTAGAAGACTATTACAAGTGAAACCAATAATTGAAATCTGTAACCACACCCCACCCCCTCAAATGCCAGGCAATAAATTACCTTATAAACAACAACCAGGCATTCCACAAAGATTAAACTGGGTCTATATCATTCAAAACTTTAAAAAAGTACTTCAAAATCACATACTATGCAATAATGTTTCAATTTGCATAACCCAGCAGAATTAGCTTTGCATATATAGATATAGTGCAGCAGAATATATTGGTGGTTGTAGTCAATTGTAATTACCTGTAGGTGACAAGAAGAGAAGAAACATCAATTCACAATCGATATCAGCTGAAGATAAATTAACGCTGATTGAACGCTGCTGTTATGTGTCAATTTTATCACGCTTTGATAAAAATGCACGCTTAGATCAATAAATGCACAGCCAAACGGCTTTGCACAGCCTACACCATTGGACTTAAGTAGAAGACTATTACAAGTGAAACCAATAATTGAAATCTGTAACCACACCCCACCCCCTCAAATGCCAGGCAATAAATTACCTTAAAAACAACAACCAGGCATTCCACAAAGATTAAACTGGGTCTATATCATTCAAAACTTTAAAAAAGTACTTAAAAATCACATACTATGCAATAATGTTTCAATTTGCATTACCCAGCAGAATTAGCTTTGCATATATAGATATAGTGCAGCAGAATATATTGGTGGTTGTAGTCAATTGTAATTACCTGTAGGTGACAAGAAGAGAAGAAACGTCAATTCACAATCGATATCAGCTGAAGATAAATTAACGCTGATTGAACGCTGCTGTTATGTGTCAATTTTATCACGCTTTGATAAAAATGCACGCTTGGATCAATAAATGCACAGCCAAACGGCTTTGCACAGCCTACACCATTGGACTTAAGTAGAAGACTATTACAAGTGAAACCAATAATTGAAATCTGTAACCACACCCCACCCCCTCAAATGCCAGGCAATAAATTACCTTAAAAACAACAACCAGGCATTCCACAAAGATTAAACTGGGTCTATATCATTCAAAACTTTAAAAAAGTACTTAAAAATCACATACTATGCAATATTGTTTCAATTTGCATTACCCAGCAGAATTAGCTTTGCATATATAGATATAGTGCAGCAGAATATATTGGTGGTTGTAGTCAATTGTAATTACTCAGCAGAATTAGCTTTTCATATATAGATATAGTGCAGCAGAATATATTGGTGGTTTTAGTCAATTGTAATTACCCAGCAGAATTAGCTTTGCAAATATAGATATAGTGCAGCAGAATATATTGGTGGTTGTAGTCAATTGTAATTACCCAGCAGAATTAGCTTTGCATATATATAGTGCAGCAGAATATATTGGTGGTTGTAGTAAATTGTAATTACCCAGCAGCAGCTCTACTGCACTCAACATCACCAGTGCTCACAATATATATAATGCTATATACTATGCCATAGTGGTGCTTACTATATAACACCTCCTACTGCGTTCCCCCTGGCAATGAGCATGACACCCAGAGAGTGAAACCCCTGGCAATGAGCATGACACCCAGCACGTGAAACTCTTGGTATTGAACAGTTTTTGTAAAAGTAATTAGAAGCTTTACTGTAGGGCATAGTGTATCACAGATATTGTGGTGAGTGACATAATATGTTCCAAAGGGCATTAATGTGTGGGGCTTAACATGGTGGAAATTACTGTACTTTTTTCCCTGTGGTGGCCGAGGTCTGTTGGTGCAGGGTCAAGAACTGGGGTGTAAGGTAGTCTTTGCCTGCAAGGCTACGCTCATTTTATGGAGACCATACCCATACATTTAAGTGTGGCATTTACCTGCGCTTGCTCGCGGGGTGAGAACATCTCCCTAATTGAATTCAGCGATATGAATAGAGGTTGTGCAGCAGCCACAGAAAGGGTTAATCTCTGCAGCTTGTCACTAAATTACATTGTTGCAATTTTAGCTGGGAGCTGCAATAATTACTCTAATACATAACACAGCCAACACTTCTATATTCACACAATATACTGCATGGTGAATATAGCAGTGGGTTGCAGAGAAAAAAAATATGCTGGCAAAAAAATCCAATTGAGTGATTAAACAGCTCTTCATTTTCTGGCTTTATTTTTATGCTAACAAATTTGTTCTCTGAAAAGTGTCCACAAAGCCAAGTCTCTGATTAACACCTTTGTAAGGATGGTTTTTCACCTATTACTAAATTAAACTTGCTTCATTGGAAAGGCAGCAAGATGCATCCTCATTTCAATGTGTACTGAAATAATACAGGTTGACACCAGGAAACATTAACGCCACTGCATCCTTGCTGCTTTCTCATGTGGAAGTCTGTTTAATGTGAAAACAAGGTGATATCTAATTAGCACACAGGTAAGGAATTAAGAAAATCTTTATTTAAGGGTAAAGATGTTTCTCACAAAATCGTTGCCCCAATGCATCATTGAAATTCAACCTGGAAAGATGATTTTAATATATCACTTGTACATTTTGTATTGCTCTTCTGGTGACAATGTAGTTTGTTTTTGTCAATTACCATTTTAATAATAGGGTAAAGAAAATTAAGTGGATTTTTGAAAGAAAACAATACTGTCAATATACTATTAAAACAAATTAAAATGGTAAAAGTTATTGTACTTTAAGTAAAAATAAAAGAGCAAAAATATCCATCCCAGTTTTGGATTACTTTAATTAACAAAAAAAATGCATATAGCAAAGGATAGTTTCAATCTGCCTACCTCTGGGTTATGGGCCCAGCATGCTTCCATTGCAGTACTCTGCTGCACATGTAAGTGCAAGAGATCCTGAAGCACTCACTCATCATGGGAAAGTACCAATGTGTTTCTTTGTTGGTTGATAGAAGAAACATCTTACAAAAACTCTCCAGATTATTGACTTTTTAAAGTTTTTCTAGGAAACGTTCTAGATGAATGCTTATTAGCCTTTGTCAGTATGTCCTTTTTGCAAAGTGTCTCTGTGGCGCAATCGGTTAGTGTGTTCGGCTATTAACCAAAAGGTTGGTGGTTCAATCCCACCCAGGGATGTAATTGTCATTCCAGTCTGCAGAAGTCCGGTATTCGGGAGTTGTCATCTCATCCCAAGAGGTCGTTTGGTTCCCTGGAGTCCTGACTGATCACCGTTTTATATCCAGTGGTGTTCGTGAGTTGCGGCTCTGCCGTGTGTTGCGGCTCAGCCGCTTTACCTTTTATATTTTGTGTTTGGAGCATTTGCGGAGGGTTCCGCTTCCACAAGTCCTCTCTGGTACTTGGCGGTGCCGGGTAGGAGAATTGGACAAGTGGATATTTTGGTTGTCCTTTTTCCTGGCGGTTTCTCCGCACATATTATAGTTTTGAGTTTGCTTAGCCCCTGGCCTGGTTGTTTAGTTAGAGGGCCTCTTGTTATCACCCTGTCTCGGGTTTCCCTTTGTCTCTCATTAAGACCGGGGGGCATCGAAGTTGGGCAGACATAATCCGCCCTTCAAACGCGGCTGCCAAGGGCTCAAGAAACCATAGTCTCGCAGGGGATTTCTGACAACACGGGTGAGACAACAGAGTTAGGGCGCCAGGGGCTATTTTCCTGTCCTGCTCCCTTCCCCAGCATTCCGTTCCAGTGCTCCAGTCCTTGCCATAAGATCTTCTCTGACCAGAGTGCTGGAATCATAACATTATTACCGGCCATACCAAAACTTAAAATTAAACGGGGTTTAATTTTTTCTCATTCAGTTTTGTGAGAGTTTATCGGCCTCATGAATCCAACAGGTTTAGGGCCAAATCCTGGTCAGCTCTTAGTCAGCCAGATTCAAGAACTTACTCAGATGGTTCAGGATCTTTCTCTTTGGGTGAAGTCGCAGGAAGATCTTTTGCGAGCTTCCCCAAGGGTAGTCCCTGAACCAAAGATGCATTTGCCTGACCGTTTTTCTGGTGATAGAAAAGAGTTTTTTAATTTTAAAGAATCCTGTAAACTTTATTTTCGTTTAAGACCGACTTCCTCGGGTACTGAATCTCAGCGGGTCGGGTTTATTATTTCTTTGCTCCAGGGGGATCCTCAGACCTGGGCATTTGGTTTAAGAGCAGAGGATCCGGCATTGTTGTCAGCTTTTTTTGAGTCTTTAGGGCTCTTGTATGATGACCCTGATAGAGAGGCGTCCGCTGAAAGTCAGTTGCGCGCTCTCAGACAGGGTAGAAATCCTGCAGAGGTTTATTGTACGGAGTTTCGCCGTTGGTCGAACGACTGTGGCTGGAATGACCCAGCCCTGCGCAGTCAGTTTCGCCTCGGCTTATCAGAGTCTATAAAAGACAGTCTCCTTCAGTACCCCGCTCCTGAGACTCTCGATAAACTCATGGAGCTTTCTATTAAGATTGATCGTCGTCTCAGAGAGCGGAGGGCTGAAAAAGGATCACCTGTAAGGTCAAGTCCGTGTGTATATTCCATTCCTGAAGACGTAGAGGAGACCATGCAGATGGGTCTCTCCCGGCTGTCTCCTGAAGAAAGAGCCAGAAGGCAAAATTCTGGTCTTTGTCTGTACTGTGGGGGTAAGGGACATTTTGCTCGTAATTGTCCGAACAAGTCGGGAAACGCTTTGACCAGGTGAATTGTGAGGGGGTTCACCTAGGTCTGCAGCTTATCTCCTCGAATAACTCCCTTTTAGTCCCAGTTAAAGTTTCCTTTGGCAGCCTCAGTTCTTCGGTGTCGGCTTTTGTTGACAGTGGAGCTGCAGGAAACTTTATGGATTTAACTTGGGCTAAGGCCTTAGGCATTCCTCAGTTACCTTTGGGTAGGTGTGTCACCATGCATGGCTTAGATGGGAGTCCGCTGTCTAATGGGATTATTTCTCTCCGTACACCCCCTGTACTACTTACAGAAGGAGCTCTACATTCCGAGAAAATCGAGTTCTTTCTTACACATTGCCCAGCAGTTCCAGTTGTTCTGGGTCACCCTTGGCTGGCCTTTCATAATCCCACCATTGATTGGCGGTCGGGGGAGATTTCACATTGGGGTACTTTTTGTGATAAGGAATGTATCACGTTTCCAGTCAGAGTAGCAGCTATCATTCCAGAACTCATTCCGGTGGAATACCAGGAGTTTGCTGATGTTTTCTCCAAAGGCAATGCGGACATTCTGCCTCCCCATCGGCCTTATGATTGTGCTATTGAGTTAATTCCTGGTGCCGCATTGCCAAAGGGAAGATTATATGCATTATCCGGGCCAGAAACTGCGGCTATGAATGATTATGTAAAGGAGAGCCTTGAGAAAGGATTTATTAGACCATCAAAATCTCCTTTAAGTGCAGGCTTCTTCTTTGTGGAGAAAAAGGATGGCTCGCTTAGACCATGCATTGATTTTAGAGCCCTGAATAAGATCTCAGTTAAAAACACCTATCCTTTGCCGTTGATTTCTGTACTCTTTGATCAGTTACGTTCTGCTGTGATTTTTTCTAAAATTGACCTTAGAGGAGCGTACAACCTCATCCGAATTAAATCTGGAGATGAGTGGAAAACGGCCTTCAGTACTCAGTCGGGTTACTACGAATACCTGGTGATGCCGTTCGGCCTGTCCAATGCTCCGGCAGTTTTTCAAGACCTCATTAACGATGTGCTCCGTGACTTCCTAGGGAAATTCGTGGTCGTTTACTTAGACGACATCCTGATTTTTTCTAAATCAATGGAACAACATGTTACCCAGGTGCGTCTGGTTCTTCAAAAGTTATGTGAGAATCATTTATATGCCAAGCTGGAGAAGTGTGAGTTTCATGTCACGGAAGTATCTTTTTTAGGGTACATAATTTCCCCTCAGGGATTTTCCATGGAACCAAAGAAACTCCAGGCCATCCTTAGTTGGGCGCAACCCACCAATTTAAAAGCAATTAAGCGTTTTTTAGGGTTTGCGAATTATTATAGGAGGTTCATTCATTCTTTTTCTGACCTGGTTGCTCCCATTGTAGCTCTGACAAAGAAAGGAGCGGATCCTACCAACTGGTCGCGTGAAGCTGAGTTGTCCTTCCGGGCCTTGAAACAAGCCTTTGTCTCGGCTCCAGTCCTCAGACATCCTAATCCGGAATTGCCCTTTGTGGTGGAGGTTGATGCCTCGGAGGTTGGAGTGGGGGCTATCCTTTCTCAAAAGGATCCGGAGTCTCTGGAGTTACATCCTTGTGCCTTTATGTCCAGGAAATTCTCCTCCGCTGAATCCAACTATGACGTTGGTAATCGGGAGTTACTGGCGGTAAAATGGGCTTTCGAGGAGTGGAGGCATTGGCTGGAGGGAGCAAAACATACTATTTCGGTATTGACTGACCATAAGAACCTGCAATACATTGAATCGGCTAAGCGGCTTAATGCCCGGCAGGCACGTTGGGCATTATTTTTTACGCGTTTCAAATTTATAATCACTTTCAGGCCTGGTTCCAAGAATACTAAGGCTGATGCCCTGTCACATAGCTTTCTTCCGGTTCACAATAACAATCCTGTTACCCCCATACTTCCATCTTCGGTCATCTGGGCGGGCCTCACACAAGATTTATTTACCCAGTTAAAACAGCTTCAACACCAAGCTCCTAGAATTACTCCTGCTGGTTGTCTTTACGTCCCTGAGTTTTTGAGAGTTACTGTTTTAACGGAATTCCATGATAACAAAGTTTCAGGGCATCCAGGAGTCTCTAAGACATTGGAGTTAGTCTCTCGCTCAGTATGGTGGCCTGGTCTTTCTAAAGACGTCAAGGAATTTGTTTATTCATGTCAGGTTTGTGCACAGCATAAGGTTCCCCGTTCCTTGCCCATCGGGCAACTTATGCCCTTAAATGTTCCTCTCAGGCCGTGGTCTCATATTTCCATGGATTTTGTGGTTGACCTTCCCCTTTCAGCCGGATTCCGAGTCATATGGGTGGTAGTGGACCGTTTTAGTAAAATGGCTCATTTTATTGCTCTTCCCCGATTGCCTTCTGCCCAAGGGTTGGCAGTTTTGTTTCTCCGCCATGTATTCAGGCTTCATGGGTTGCCTACTGATATTGTTTCTGATCGGGGTCCACAATTCATCGCACAATTCTGGAAATGTTTTTGTGCCTCATTGAAGATGAAATTGTCGTTAACATCCGGTTACCACCCACAATCCAACGGGCAAACCGAACGAGTTAACCAATCATTGAAACAATATTTGCGCTTGTATTCAGCCAAACTCCAGAATGATTGGTCCGAGTTTCTTCCGTTGGCTGAATTTGCTTACAATAATTCTTGTCATTCCTCCACTAAAGAGTCTCCATTCTTTTCAGTTTTTGGTTTTCACCCCAGAGCTAATTCTTTTTTTCATCATTCCTCAGTCTCCTCGCTTACCTTAACCTCCCATCTCAGAGCCATTTGGAAAAAGGTGCACCTTGCTCTCAGAAAAGCGGCCTTTCGAGAGAAGAAATTTTCTGACAGGCTCCGACGTCCTTGCACTTTTAAGGTGGGAGATAGGGTGTGGTTGTCGACTCGCAACATCAGGCTTCGACAATCCTCAGCTAGACTGGGACCCAAATTTATTGGGCCATTTCTTATTATTAAAAGAGTCAACCCAGTTGCCTTTCGGTTACGTTTACCAAGATCTCTCAGGATTGGAAATACGTTTCATTGTTCCCTGTTGAAACAATATGTTTCTTCCAGTAGATTTCCTCGGAAGATCTCTCAGGGTAGATCTCCAGTGGATGTACAGGGACAACAGGAGTTCTTGGTAGAGAAGGTTCTCGATTCCAAATTGTCCCGGGATCGGCTGTATTTTCTGGTTCACTGGAAAGGCTATGGTCCGGAGGAAAGGTCTTGGGTCCTGGATAAGGATCTTCATGCCCCGAGGCTCAAGAGGGCATTTTTTCGTGAATTTCCTCAGAAACCTGGCTTTAGGGGTTCCTTGACCCCTCCTCAAGGGGGGGGTACTGTTAGGCGCCGGGGTCCGCTTGATGGTCTGCGCGGCCCGGCGCCTAGCAACTAGAGATGCGGTGCACGTACAGCCGCCGGCTCCCTAGCAACGCTAGACGCCGGGCGCGCTGAGCCGCACGGACCCTAGCAATGGGGACGCCACTGGCGGACCGCGTTCCCCGTTGCTAGGCTTTAGGAAATTAAGATATTCACCTGCTCTCTGGCCGTGCAGCAAGGCAGCTGCACGGCATTTATTCTAATCAGCCATTAGCAGCTGATTGGAGGACTCCTTGTTAAATACACTCCCAGGGCTTCTCACAGATGCCGGTAATAGCTTCCTGCATGCTGCCTTTGTTTGCTGAGAGTCTGTTTCCAGTCCTGCTGTATCCGGTCATTCCAGTCCGCAGAAGTCCGGTATTCGGGAGTTGTCATCTCATCCCAAGAGGTCGTTTGGTTCCCTGGAGTCCTGACTGATCACCGTTTTATATCCAGTGGTGTTCGTGAGTTGCGGCTCTGCCGTGTGTTGCGGCTCAGCCGCTTTACCTTTTATATTTTGTGTTTGGAGCATTTGCGGAGGGTTCCGCTTCCACAAGTCCTCTCTGGTACTCGGCGGTGCCGGGTAGGAGAATTGGACAAGTGGATATTTTGGTTGTCCTTTTTCCTGGCGGTTTCTCAGCACATATTATAGTTTTGAGTTTGCTTATCCCCTGGCCTGGTTGTTTAGTTAGAGGGCCTCTTGTTATCACCCTGTCTCGGGTTTCCCTTTGTCTCTCATTAAGACCGGGGGGCATCGAAGTTGGGCAGACATAATCCGCCCTTCAAACGCGGCTGCCAAGGGCTCAAGAAACCATAGTCTCGCAGAGGGGATTTCTGACAACACGGGTGAGACAACAGAGTTAGGGCGCCAGGGGCTATTTTCCTGTCCTGCTCCCTTCCCCAGCATTCCGTTCCAGTGCTCCGGTCCTTGCCATAAGATCTTCTCTGACCAGAGTGCTGGAATCATAACACATACTGGACACAGAAGAGGTTTTCTTCCAGTGGAAAGGCTATGGAGATCCAGAGTCTGGTCAAACAAATTCTGAAACAAGCAAGAGTGTTAATCCATCAATGCATTCAGTTGCTGGGGAAGATGGTTGTGGCCTACGAGGCCATTCAGTTTGGCAGGTTCCATGCCAGAGTGTTCCAGTGGGACCTGTTGGACAATTGGTCCGGATCCCACCTACACATGCACCGGAGGATAATCCTGTCTTCCAAGACCAGAATCTCACTCCATTGGTGGCTGCACAGTTCTCACCTCCTAGAGGGGCGATGGTTCGGGATCCAGGACTGGATCCTAGGGACCACAGATGCAACCCTCCGAGGCTGGGGAGCAGTCACACAGGGGGAAAACGTCCAAGGTAGATGGTCAAGTCAGGAAAGTTGTCTCCACATAAATGTTCTGGAGTTAAGGGCCATTTAATAACTGCAGACACAGTACACACTGGGACGGGTGCCCAGCATCCTCAACAGACTAAGAGAAAAGGATTTACCGGTAGGTATTAAAATCCTAGTTTCTCTAACGTCCTAGAGGATGCTGGGGACTCCGTAAGGACCATGGGGATAGACGGGCTCCACAGAGTTCATGATCTTCACTGAGGTAGCGTACAGCACTGCAGCTGTGCGCCATTGCTCCCATACACCTCACATACTCCGGTCACTGTAAGGGTGCAGGGCGCAGGGGGGGCGCCCTGGGCAGCAATATAAACCTCTTTTTGGCAAAAATATAACATATATACAGCTGGGCACTGTATATATGTATGAGCCCCCACCAATTTTACAGTTTAAGCGGGACAGAAGCCCGCCGCCGAGGGGGCGGGGCTTCTCCCTCAGCACTCACCAGCGCCATTTTTTCTCCACAGCATACCACGTCCTCCCTAGGGGAGGATACCCATCGTAACCTATCCATTGATGGGAAAAGATACGCCATAAGAATCCTTTTGGAAATCTGCAGTCTTTTATCTGGAGATTCCCAAGCTTTTTCACATAACTCGTTCAGCTCGTGTGACCCCCTCAAAGGTTACCTCAGGCTTTTTCACCTTGTACATATGTACCCTCTTGTCAGGGACAGGGGGTTCCTCTCTGATGTGCAAAACATCTTTTATTGCCATAATCATATATCGAATGGATTTTGCCAATTTTGGCTGTAACTTTGCATCATCGTAATCGACACTGGAGTCAGAATCCGTGTCTGTATCTGTGTCAACAATCTGGGATAGTGGGCGCTTATGAGACCCTGACAGTCCCTGCAACATAGGATCAGGCATGGGTTGAGACCCTGACTGTCCCAAAGCTTCAGCCTTGTCTAATCTTTTGTGCAATGAGTTTACACTAGCATTTAAAACATTCCACATATCCATCCAATCAGCTGTCGGCGGAGACACCACATTCATTTGCTCCTGCTCCTCTCTAATATAGCCTTCTTCCTCAGACATGTCGACACACGTGTACCGACACACCACACACACAGGGAATGCTTTTTCTGAAGACAGTTTCCCCACAAGGCCCTTTGGAGAGACAGAGAGAGAGTATGCCAGCACACACCCCAGCGCTATATAACCCAGGAATACACAGTAACTTAATGTTTGCCCAGTAGTACTGCTGTATGTAATTTGCGCCAAATTATGTGCCCCCCCCCCCCTCTTTTCAACTCTCTTGTCTACCGTGGTATAAGCAGGGGAGAGTCCGGGGAGCTTCCTCTCAGCGGTGCTGTGGAGAAAAAATGGCGCTGGTGAGTGCTGAGGGAGAAGCCCCGCACCCTCGGCGGCAGGCTTCTGTCCCGCTTAAACTGTAAAATTGGCGGGGGCTCATACATATATACAGTGCCCCGCTGTATATGTGTTATATTTTTGCCAAAAAGAGGTTTATATTGCTGCCCAGGGTGCCCCCCCCCCCCTGCGCCCTGCACCCTTACAGTGACCGGAGTGTGTGAGGTGTATGGGAGCAATGGCGCACAGCTGCAGTGCTGTGCGTTACTTCAGTGAAGATCATGAAGTCTTCTGCCGCCTCTGAAGTCTTCTTTTCTTCTCATACTCACCCGGCTTCTATCTTCCGAATCTGCAAGGGGGACGGAGGCGCGGCTCTGGGACGGACGGCGAGGGTGAGATCCTGTGTACCAATCCCTCTGGAGCTAATGGTGTCCAGTAGCCTAAGAAGCTGGACCTTGCAACTCAGAGAGTAGGGCTGCTTCTCTCCACTCAGTCCCTCGATGAGGGAGTCTGTTGCCAGCAGTGCTCCCTGAAAATTAAAAACCTAACAAAATACTTTCTGTCAGAAAGCTCAGGAGAGCTCCTGAAAAGCACCCAGTCTCCACTGGGCACAGTATCAAACTGAGGTCTGGAGGAGGGGCATAGAGGGAGGAGCCAGTGCACACCCAGAACTAAAGTCTTTCTTAAAGTACCCATGTCTCCTGCGGAGCCTATCTATCCCCATGGTCCTTACGGAGTCCCCAGCATCCTCTAGGACGTTAGAGAAAATAGGATTTTAATACCTACCGGTAAATCCTTTTCTCTTAGTCCGTAGAGGATGCTGGGCACCCGTCCCAGTGCGTACTGTGTCTGCAGTTATTAAATGGCCCTTAACTCCAGAACATTTATGTGGAGAAAACTTTCCTGACTTGACCATCTTCCTTGGATGTTTTCCCCCTGTGTGACTGCTCCCCAGCCTCGGAGGGTTGCATCCATGGTCCCTAGGATCCAGTCCTGGATCCCGAACCATCGCCCCTCTAGGAGGTGAGAACTGTGCAGCCACCAATGGAGTAAGATTCTGGTCTTGGAAGACAGGATTATCCTCCGGTGCATGTGTAGGTGGGATCCGGACCACTTGTCCAACAGGTCCCACTGGAACACTCTGGCATGGAACCTGCCAAACTGAATGGCCTCGTAGGCCGCAACCATCTTCCCCAGCAACAGAATGCATTGATGGATTAACACTCTTGCTGGTTTCAGAATTTGTTTGACCAGACTCTGGAACTCCATAGCCTTTCCACTGGAAGAAAGCCTCTTCTGTGTCCAGTATGACTCCCAGAAACAACAACCGCGTCATTGGGACCAACTGCGATTTTGGCAAGTTTAGGAGCCAACCATGTTGTTGAAGAACTGTCAGGGAGAGTAGATGTTTTGCACCAACTGGTCCCTGGATCTCGCCTTTATCAGGAGATCATCCAAGTACGGCATAATTGTGACTCCTTGCTTGCGAAGGAGAACCATCATTTCCACCATCACCCTGGTGAAAATCCTCGGAGCCGTGGACAGACCAAACGGCAACGTCTGAAATTGGTAATGACAATCCTGAATTGCAAACCTCAGGTAGCTTGATGCAGTGGCTAAACGGGAACATGTAATTAGGCATCCTTATGTCTACCAAAACCATGAAATCTCCTTCCTCCGGACTGGAGATCCCTACCCTGAGAGATTAAATCTTGAATTTGAATTTCTTTAGGTAGAAATTGAGGGATTTCAGATTTAAGATTGGTCTGACTGAGCCGTCCGGCTTCGGGAGCACGAAGAGGCTTGAATAAAAACCTTCTCCCTGCTGACTAAGGCCGATTTGAACAATCGGTGAGGGGGAACGTCTTGAAACCCCAGTTTGTACCCTTGTGACACTATTTGTAAAACCCACGAGTCCAGGTCCAAATTAATCCAGAACTGACTGAAGTGTTTTAGACGTGCCCCCACTGGTGTGGGCTCCTGCAAGAGAGCCCCAGCGTCATGCAGTGGATTTGGCAGAAGCAGAGGACGATCTCTGCTCCTGCGATCTTGAAGAGGCTACAGACCTCTTCCCTCTTCTCCTTCCTCTACCTGCAAAGAAAGGGGAATCTTAACTTCTTGCATATCTATTGGGACAAAATGACTGCGTTAGACAATGATGCGTCTTCATCCGTTGAGAGGGAACATAGGGCAAGAAGGTTGACTTACCTGCGGGAGCTGCCGAGATCAAATTAACTAGGCCGTTGCCAAACAAGGCTTCACCTTCATAGGGAAGAGACTCCCTTTCTTCTTGGAGTCAGCATCAGCATTCCCTTGGTGAATCCACAATGCCCTCCTATCCGAGACTGCCATGAAATTGGCCCGTGAACTCAAGAGTCCTATATCCCTTGCAGTCGTAAGTATGCTGCAGTGTCCTTGATATGATCCAACGTAAGGAGTATCCCATCTCTCCAAGATATCTATATCGGAAGACAAGGTATTCGACCAATTCTTGAATACTACTACTCACCCATGCGCATGTAATGGCAGGTCTAAGTAATGTACCCGTGGTTACATAACTAGAAATAATGTAGCTTCCTGCATACGATCCGCTGGATTTGTGACAGGGCCCCGTGCTGAACAGGGGGTGACTCCCACTTTATTCTGTCCGCAGCAGGAAATGAATAAACAATCGGAAACCTTTTGGGGATTTGAAACCATCTTGTCGAGCTGGCCCAGACTTTCTCAAACAGAGATGGAGGAACGTTACATCAGCTTTCATTATATATCTATATATACATACATATAGACCCCTTTGTCAGGAACAGCAGGGTCCTCAGTGATGTTAATATGTCCTTAATATCCACAATCATGTACTGAATGCTCCTTGCCAATATTGGATCTAATCAGGAAATATTATGGTCGACATAGGAATCAGTATCCGAGTCAGTATCAGTGTGTAGTAACATTTTTGCGGGCCTGAGGGAAAAGAAGCATAGCCATGAACATCACATCTATTCTCTACTAGAGATGAGCGGGTTCGGTTTCTTTGAATCCGAACCCGCACGAACTTCACTTTTTTTTCCACGGGTCCGAGCGACTCGGATCTTCCCGCCTTGCTCGGTTAACCCGAGCGCGCCCGAACGTCATCATGACGCTGTCGGATTCTCGCGAGGCTCGGATTCTATCGCGAGACTCGGATTCTATATAAGGAGCCGCGCGTCGCCGCCATTTTCACTCGTGCATTGAGATTGATAGGGAGAGGACGTGTCTGGCGTCCTCTCCATTAGAATAGAGATAGATAGATAGATTAGATAGAGAGAGATTGTGCAGAGTCGCAGACAGAGTTAGTTTACCACAGTCAGTGACCAGTGCAGCAGCTAGTTAACTTTTATTTAATATAATATATCCGTTCACTTCTCTCTGCTATATCCGTTCTCTGCCTGAAAAAAAAAACGATACACAGCACAGTCAGTCACACAGTGTGACTCAGTCTGTGTGCACTCAGCTCAGCCCAGTGTGCTGCACAGTCATCAATGTATAAATTAAAAGCTTATAATTAATTGTGGGGGAGACTGGGGAGCACTGCAGGTTGTTAGCAGGAGCCAGGAGTACAATTATATTAATTAACAGTGCACACTTTTGCTGCAGGAGTGGTGACCAGTGCCTGACCACCAGTATAGTATTGTTGTATACTACTAATATCTCTTTAAATATCAACCAGTCTATATTAGCAGCAGACACAGTACAGTGCGGTAGTTCACGGCTGTGGCTACCTCTGTGTCGGCACACGGCAGGCAGTCCGTCCGACCAGAATTGTATTATTTATTATTATATACCTACCACCTAACCGTGGTTTTTTTTTCATTCTTTATACCGTCATAGTGTCATCCTAATTGTTACGAGTATACTACTATCTCTTTATCAACCAGTGTACAGTGCGGTAGTTCACGGCTGTGGCTACCTCTGTGTCGGCACACGGCAGGCAGTCCGTCCGACCAGAATTGTATTATTTATTATTATATACCTACCACCTAACCGTGGTTTTTTTTTCATTCTTTATACCGTCATAGTGTCATCCTAATTGTTACGAGTATACTACTATCTCTTTATCAACCAGTGTACAGTGCGGTAGTTCACGGCTGTGGCTACCTCTGTGTCGGCACACGGCAGGCAGTCCGTCCGACCAGAATTGTATTATTTATTATTATATACCTACCACCTAACCGTGGTTTTTTTTTCATTCTTTATACCGTCATAGTGTCATCCTAATTGTTACGAGTATACTACTATCTCTTTATCAACCAGTGTACAGTGCGGTAGTTCACGGCTGTGGCTACCTCTGTGTCGGCACACGGCAGGCAGTCCGTCCGACCAGAATTGTATTATTTATTATTATATACCTACCACCTAACCGTGGTTTTTTTTTCATTCTTTATACCGTCATAGTGTCATCCTAATTGTTACGAGTATACTACTATCTCTTTATCAACCAGTGTACAGTGCGGTAGTTCACGGCTGTGGCTACCTCTGTGTCGGCACACGGCAGGCAGTCCGTCCGACCAGAATTGTATTATTTATTATTATATACCTACCACCTAACCGTGGTTTTTTTTTCATTCTTTATACCGTCATAGTGTCATCCTAATTGTTACGAGTATACTACTATCTCTTTATCAACCAGTGTACAGTGCGGTAGTTCACGGCTGTGGCTACCTCTGTGTCGGCAGTCGGCAGGCAGTCCGTCCATCCATAATTGTATTATTATTATAATATATACCACCTAACCGTGGTTTTTTTTTCATTCTTTATACCGTCATAGTGTCATACTAGTTGTTACGAGTATACTACTATCTCTTTATCAACCAGTGTACAGTGCGGTAGTTCACGGCTGTGGCTACCTCTGTGTCGGCAGTCGGCAGGCAGTCCGTCCATCCATAATTGTATTATTATTATAATATATACCACCTAACCGTGGTTTTTTTTTCATTCTTTATACCGTCGTCATAGTGTCATACTAGTTGTTACGAGTATACTACTATCTCTTTATCAACCAGTGTACAGTGCGGTAGTTCACGGCTGTGGCTACCTCTGTGTCGGCAGTCGGCAGGCAGTCCGTCCATCCATAATTGTATTATTATTATAATATATACCACCTAACCGTGGTTTTTTTTTTCATTCTTTATACCGTCGTCATAGTGTCATACTAGTTGTTACGAGTATACTACTATCTCTTTATCAACCAGTGTACAGTGCGGTAGTTCACGGCTGTGGCTACCTCTGTGTCGGCAGTCGGCAGGCAGTCCGTCCATCCATAATTGTATTATTATTATAATATATACCACCTAACCGTGGTTTTTTTTTCATTCTTTATACCGTCGTCATAGTGTCATACTAGTTGTTACGAGTATACTACTATCTCTTTATCAACCAGTGTACAGTGCGGTAGTTCACGGCTGTGGCTACCTCTGTGTCGGCAGTCGGCAGGCAGTCCGTCCATCCATAATTGTATTATTATTATAATATATACCACCTAACCGTGGTTTTTTTTTCATTCTTTATACCGTCGTCATAGTGTCATACTAGTTGTTACGAGTATACTACTATCTCTTTATCAACCAGTGTACAGTGCGGTAGTTCACGGCTGTGGCTACCTCTGTGTCGGCAGTCGGCAGGCAGTCCGTCCATCCATAATTGTATTATTATTATAATATATACCACCTAACCGTGGTTTTTTTTTCATTCTTTATACCGTCGTCATAGTGTCATACTAGTTGTTACGAGTATACTACTATCTCTTTATCAACCAGTGTACAGTGCGGTAGTTCACGGCTGTGGCTACCTCTGTGTCGGCAGTCGGCAGGCAGTCCGTCCATCCATAATTGTATTATTATTATAATATATACCACCTAACCGTGGTTTTTTTTTCATTCTTTATACCGTCGTCATAGTGTCATACTAGTTGTTACGAGTATACTACTATCTCTTTATCAACCAGTGTACAGTGCGGTAGTTCACGGCTGTGGCTACCTCTGTGTCGGCAGTCGGCAGGCAGTCCGTCCATCCATAATTGTATTATTATTATAATATATACCACCTAACCGTGGTTTTTTTATACCACCTAACCGTGGCAGTCCGTCCATAATTGTATACTAGTATCCAATCCATCCATCTCCATTGTTTACCTGAGGTGCCTTTTAGTTCTGCCTATAAAATATGGAGAACAAAAAAGTTGAGGTTCCAAAATTAGGGAAAGATCAAGATCCACTTCCACCTCGTGCTGAAGCTGCTGCCACTAGTCATGGCCGAGACGATGAAATGCCAGCAACGTCGTCTGCCAAGGCCGATGCCCAATGTCATAGTACAGAGCATGTCAAATCCAAAACACCAAATATCAGAAAAAAAAGGACTCCAAAACCTAAAATAAAATTGTCGGAGGAGAAGCGTAAACTTGCCAATATGCCATTTACCACACGGAGTGGCAAGGAACGGCTGAGGCCCTGGCCTATGTTCATGGCTAGTGGTTCAGCTTCACATGAGGATGGAAGCACTCAGCCTCTCGCTAGAAAACTGAAAAGACTCAAGCTGGCAAAAGCACCGCAAAGAACTGTGCGTTCTTTGAAATCCCAAATCCACAAGGAGAGTCCAATTGTGTCGTTTGCGATGCCTGACCTTCCCAACACTGGACGTGAAGAGCATGCGCCTTCCACTATTTGCATGCCCCCTGCAAGTGCTGGAAGGAGCACCCGCAGTCCAGTTCCTGATAGTCAGATTGAAGATGTCAGTGTTGAAGTACACCAGGATGAGGAGGATATGGGTGTTGCTGGCGCTGGGGAGGAAATTGACCAGGAGGATTCTGATGGTGAGGTGGTTTGTTTAAGTCAGGCACCCGGGGAGACACCTGTTGTCCGTGGGAGGAATATGGCCGTTGACATGCCAGGTGAAAATACCAAAAAAATCAGCTCTTCGGTGTGGAGGTATTTCACCAGAAATGCGGACAACAGGTGTCAAGCCGTGTGTTCCCTTTGTCAAGCTGTAATAAGTAGGGGTAAGGACGTTAACCACCTCGGAACATCCTCCCTTATACGTCACCTGCAGCGCATTCATAATAAGTCAGTGACAAGTTCAAAAACTTTGGGTGACAGCGGAAGCAGTCCACTGACCAGTAAATCCCTTCCTCTTGTAACCAAGCTCACGCAAACCACCCCACCAACTCCCTCAGTGTCAATTTCCTCCTTCCCCAGGAATGCCAATAGTCCTGCAGGCCATGTCACTGGCAAGTCTGACGAGTCCTCTCCTGCCTGGGATTCCTCCGATGCATCCTTGCGTGTAACGCCTACTGCTGCTGGCGCTGCTGTTGTTGCCGCTGGGAGTCGATGGTCATCCCAGAGGGGAAGTCGTAAGCCCACTTGTACTACTTCCAGTAAGCAATTGACTGTTCAACAGTCCTTTGCGAGGAAGATGAAATATCACAGCAGTCATCCTACTGCAAAGCGGATAACTGAGGCCTTGGCATCCTGGGTGGTGAGAAACGTGGTTCCGGTATCCATCATTACTGCAGAGCCAACTAGAGACTTGTTGGAGGTACTGTGTCCCCGGTACCAAATACCATCTAGGTTCCATTTCTCTAGGCAGGCGATACCGAAAATGTACACAGACCTCAGAAAAAGAGTCACCAGTGTCCTAAAAAATGCAGCTGTACCCAATGTCCACTTAACCACGGACATGTGGACAAGTGGAGCAGGGCAGGGTCAGGACTATATGACTGTGACAGCCCACTGGGTAGATGTATGGACTCCCGCCGCAAGAACAGCAGCGGCGGCACCAGTAGCAGCATCTCGCAAACGCCAACTCTTTCCTAGGCAGGCTACGCTTTGTATCACCGCTTTCCAGAATACGCACACAGCTGAAAACCTCTTACGGCAACTGAGGAAGATCATCGCGGAATGGCTTACCCCAATTGGACTCTCCTGTGGATTTGTGGCATCGGACAACGCCAGCAATATTGTGTGTGCATTAAATCTGGGCCAATTCCAGCACGTCCCATGTTTTGCACATACCTTGAATTTGGTGGTGCAGAATTTTTTAAAAAACGACAGGGGCGTTCAAGAGATGCTGTCGGTGGCCAGAAGAATTGCGGGACACTTTCGGCGTACAGGCACCACGTACAGAAAACTGGAGCACCACCAAAAACTACTGAACCTGCCCTGCCATCATCTGAAGCAAGAAGTGGTAACGAGGTGGAATTCAACCCTCTATATGCTTCAGAGGTTGGAGGAGCAGCAAAAGGCCATTCAAGCCTATACAATTGAGCACGATATAGTAGGTGGAATGCACCTGTCTCAAGTGCAGTGGAGAATGATTTCAACGTTGTGCAAGGTTCTGATGCCCTTTGAACTTGCCACACGTGAAGTCAGTTCAGACACTGCCAGCCTGAGTCAGGTCATTCCCCTCATCAGGCTTTTGCAGAAGAAGCTGGAGGCATTGAAGAAGGAGCTAACACGGAGCGATTCCGCTAGGCATGTGGGACTTGTGGATGCAGCCCTTAATTCGCTTAACAAGGATTCACGGGTGGTCAATCTGTTGAAATCAGAGCACTACATTTTGGCCACCGTGCTCGATCCTAGATTTAAAGCCTACCTTGGATCTCTCTTTCCGGCAGACACAGGTCTGCTGGGGTTGAAAGACCTGCTGGTGACAAAATTGTCAAGTCAAGCGGAACGCGACCTGTCAACATCTCCTCCTTCACATTCTCCCGCAACTGGGGGTGCGAGGAAAAGGCTCAGAATTCCGAGCCCACCCGCTGGCGGTGATGCAGGGCAGTCTGGAGCGACTGCTGATGCTGACATCTGGTCCGGACTGAAGGACCTGACAACGATTACGGACATGTCGTCTACTGTCACTGCATATGATTCTCTCAACATTGATAGAATGGTGGAGGATTATATGAGTGACCGCATCCAAGTAGGCACGTCACACAGTCCGTACTTATACTGGCAGGAAAAAGAGGCAATTTGGAGGCCCTTGCACAAACTGGCTTTATTCTACCTAAGTTGCCCTCCCACAAGTGTGTACTCCGAAAGAGTGTTTAGTGCCGCCGCTCACCTTGTCAGCAATCGGCGTACGAGGTTACATCCAGAAAATGTGGAGAAGATGATGTTCATTAAAATGAATTATAATCAATTCCTCCGCGGAGACATTGACCAGCAGCAATTGCCTCCACAAAGTACACAGGGAGCTGAGATGGTGGATTCCAGTGGGGACGAATTGATAATCTGTGAGGAGGGGGATGTACACGGTGATATATCGGAGGGTGAAGATGAGGTGGACATCTTGCCTCTGTAGAGCCAGTTTGTGCAAGGAGAGATTAATTGCTTCTTTTTTGGGGGGGGTCCAAACCAACCCGTCATATCAGTCACAGTCGTGTGGCAGACCCTGTCACTGAAATGATGGGTTGGTTAAAGTGTGCATGTCCTGTTTTGTTTATACAACATAAGGGTGGGTGGGAGGGCCCAAGGATAATTCCATCTTGCACCTCTTTTTTCTTTTCTTTTTCTTTGCATCATGTGCTGATTGGGGAGGGTTTTTTGGAAGGGACATCCTGCGTGACACTGCAGTGCCACTCCTAGATGGGCCCGGTGTTTGTGTCGGCCACTAGGGTCGCTAATCTTACTCACACAGCTACCTCATTGCGCCTCTTTTTTTCTTTGCGTCATGTGCTGTTTGGGGAGGGTTTTTTGGAAGGGACATCCTGCGTGACACTGCAGTGCCACTCCTAGATGTGCCCGGTGTTTGTGTCGGCCACTAGGGTCGCTAATCTTACTCACACAGTCAGCTACCTCATTGCGCCTCTTTTTTTCTTTGCGTCATGTGCTGTTTGGGGAGGGTTTTTTGGAAGGGCCATCCTGCGTGACACTGCAGTGCCACTCCTAGATGGGCCCGGTGTTTGTGTCGGCCACTAGGGTCGCTTATCTTACTCACACAGCGACCTCGGTGCAAATTTTAGGACTAAAAATAATATTGTGAGGTGTGATGTGTTCAGAATAGGCTGAAAATGAGTGTAAATTATGTTTTTTGAGGTTAATAATACTTTGGGATCAAAATTACCCCCAAATTCTATGATTTAAGCTGTTTTTTAGGGTTTTTTTAAAAAAACACCCGAATCCAAAACACACCCGAATCCGACAAAAAAAATTCGGTGAGGTTTTGCCAAAACGCGGTCGAACCCAAAACACGGCCGCGGAACCGAACCCAAAACCAAAACACAAAACCCGAAAAATTTCCGGCGCTCATCTGTATTCTCTACGTCTGTGTCTGGGACACAGATTTATCCAACCTCACTCTGATATTATTGAAACTTTCACCCAGTCAGTTATTGGTGGTGCCAACAGGGCCACCATCATATGTCTGCATTCCTAATATAGTTTCCTCTTGGGAAAAACATTCAGCCACCGACATGTTGACACACATGTACCAAGTACCCACAGACACATCGGCTTATGGGGGATAGACCTACAGTAAATCTGTCAGAGGGACAGAGAGGATTTTTTAGCTCACAACCCAGCGCCAAAAGTACACAGTCTGGGAAATAATAAACTCTATAGTGATAGACTTGTAACGCTCTATAGATGTGCTGGTGAGGTGAGGAAGAAGCCCCGCCGCTGTAATGGCACGCTTCTGTCCCGCTCAGAAACAAATAATTAATTACGCTGGCGGGGTAAGGACAGTGCCCAGGCACTAATGTCCACTTTTGCCAGCCTTTTGTGAGGAATTTATGCTGCCCAGGGTGCCCCCCCCCCCCCACCCACATGCCCTGCACCCTGCAGTGCCTGTGTTTGTGTGGAAGCATGGCGCACAGCATTCCGCTCGCTGCGTGGTACCTCAGAATGCCGTCACTGGAGAAGAAGTCTTCTGTTCTTCTGCTACTCGCCTGTCTTCTGACTTCTGGCTCTGTAAGGGGGTGATGGCAGGCTACGGGATTGGGCATCTAGGCGTACCCAGCGATCAGCACCCTCAGGAGCTAATGGTGTCCTGTCAGCCAGAAGCAGAGCCATTGAACTCACTAGAAGTTGGTCATACTTCTCTCCCCTAAGTTCCACGAAGCAGGGAGACTGTTGCCAGCAGCCTCCCTGAAAATAAGAAAAACTAACATAAGTCTTTTCAGAGAAACTCAGTAGAGCTCCCCTGTAGTGCATCCAGTCTCACTGGGCATAATTCTAAAACTGGAGTCAGGAGGAGGGGCATAGAGGGAGGAGACAGTTCACACCCTTTGAAAGTCTTAAAGTGCCCATGTCTCCTGCGGATCCCGTCTATACCCCATGGTTCTTAATGTGATCCCAGCATCCTCTAGGACGTATGAGAAAACAAATAACGCACACACGAGGAGGAGAGAACAAAGGAAGCTATAAGGAGGGGAGGGGAGGGGAGGGGGGGGAGGTAAGGTAGTAAAGGGATATTGGATAAACTACAACCTTATACATATTCATTAATGTACCAGTAGTTAGAAGTAGAAGAGCTCTAACAGAAACCACAAAGCTTATCTAAAGCCACACCACACTGGATATGCCCAATCTCATTTGATCTTTGAAGCAAAGCAGTATTGGACTTTGTTACTACCAAGCAGTCTCCCATCCATGTATTATCAGATTCTTTAGGTGTTTTTAAACTACCAACACCCTTTTCTTGGTACTGTACATTTAATTTTTACACATATTCTTTTATGTACCAGAAGTTAGAAGTAGAAGAGCTCTAACAGAAACCACGAGCTCATCTACAGCCACAGCACACTGGATTTGCCCAATCTCTCCTGATCATGGAAGCTGAGCAGTGTTGGTCCTGGTTTTAGTACTTGGATGGGAGACCACCAGGAAATACCAGGAGCTGTGTGTATTTTTACAATACCAACACCGTTCTCTTGATGCATTCCATTTTGAAACATTGGGGCAGATCTATTAAGCCTGGTGAACTGATAAAGTGCAAGGTGATAAAGTACCAGCCAGTCAGCTCCTAACTGTCATTTTTCAAACCCAGCCTGTGACATGGCAATTAGGAGCTGATTGGCTGGTACTTTATCACCATGCAAATTATCATTTCACCAGGTTTAATAAATCGTCCGCTTATTCATTTATGTACGAGTAGTTAGAAGTAGAAGAACTCTAACAGAAACCACTAAGCTCATCTACAGCCACACCACACTGTATATGCCCAATATCACCTGATCTTAGGCCTGGTTTGTTCTTGGATGTGAGACCACCTGGGAATACCAGGTGCTGTAGGTAGTTTTATACTACCAACACCGTTCTCTTGATGCATTGTATTTTGAAACTTATTCATTGATGTAGAAGTTAGAAACAGCAAAAATCATCTACAGCCGCATCACACTGGATATGTCCAATCCAGTGGCGTAACTAGAAATTTTTCTCCCCAAAGCCAAAAAATTCTTCGGCGCCCCCCCCCCCCCCCTTCATGCTCCATAATTGGGAGCAAGAAAGGGATAAATATGCGCGCGCCTAAGGCGCGCGCGTCAAAAAAGGGGTGTGGTTTTGTTGGAGTGGGCGTGGTTTCGCATAAAGGGGCGTGGTATTGCAGGAAAAGACTACCTTATACCCCAGTTTTGCAACCTGCACGCCCATACGTTGGCCACCACAGGAAAGAAAAATAATCCTGATTCATGCCCCTTACATTATTTGTCATTTTTCCTCCTTATAGTAATGCCCAGTATACATTATGCCACATACTGCAATGGCCCTTAGACATTATGCCGCACACAATAATGCACGACACAATATGCACACACTGTAATGCCCCCGACACATTATGCCACACACCGTAATGTCTGTGACACATTATGCCACACACCGTAATGCCTGTGACACATTATGACAGGAATCGCAATGCCCGTTATACATTATGCTACACACTGCAATGCCCCTGATACATTATAGCACATACAATGTCTGTGACACATTATGACACACACCGCAATGTCCGTGATACATTATGCCACACACTGCAATGCCCGATACATTATAGCAAATACAATGCCTGTGACACATTATGCCACATACTGCAATGACCTTGAGACATTATACCACAATGCCCGTGATATAGTATACCATACACCGTAATGCCTGTGACACATACCGCAATGCCCTGCCCGTTATACCCTATGCCACACATCGCAATGCCCGTTATGTATTATGCCACACTGCAATGACCCTGAGACATTATACCACATACCACAATGCCCGTGATATAGTATACCACACACCGTAATGCCTGACACATTATGACACACACCGCAATGTCCGTGATACATTATGCCACACACTGCAATGACCCTGAGACATTATACCACATATCACAATGCCCGCGATATAGTATACCATACACCGTAATGCCTGCGACACATTATGACACACACCGCAATGTCCGTGATACATTATGCCACACACCGTAATGCCCATTACACATTAAGTCCTACAGTAAGGCTTCTAATTACTTTTCAATTACCTGCTCGTTGTCAGGGGTTTCATGCACTGGGTGTCATGCTCATTGCCAGGGGTTTCATGCTCTTGGTTCCATGCACGGTGCCAGGGGTTTTCATGCTCAGGGTGTCATGCTCGTTGCCAGGGGTTTCATGCACTGGGTGTCATGCTCGTTGCCAGGTGTTTCATGCACTGGGTGTCATGCTCGTTGCCAGATGTTTCATGCACTGGGTGTCATGCTCGTTGCTAGGAGGTAGTCCTTGTTGCTAGGGCTGTGCTCCCAGTGCCACATATGTCCCCAGTGCCAGATATTCCCCCACGGTGCCAGGTACTTACATGCCCCAGTGCCAAATATAGTCGTCCCCCCCATGTGCCAGGTACACATATGCCCCCAGTGCCAGATATTCCCCCCCAGTGCCATATATGCCCCCAGTGCCAGATATTCCCCCCAGTGCCATATATGCCCCCCGTGCCATATATGCCCCCAGTGCCAGATACCCCCCCCCAGTGCCATATATGCCCCCAGTGCCAGATATTCCCCCCCAGTGCCATATATGCCCCAGTGCCAGATATCCCCCCCAGTGCCAGATATGCCCCCTGTGCCAGATATTCCCCCCAGTGCCAGAAATGCCCCAGTGCCAGATATTCCTCCCTCCCCCCCGTGCCATATATGCCCCCAGTGCCAGATATTTACCCCCCCCGCCGTCGCTTTTTGGAGGGACACGGAGGGCACAGCTCGTCTCTCCTGTGTCCCTCCTGCTGCATCATCTCCGGCGGCCCTAACCACATCAAGTAACTCGGAATCCTCCAAGTCACGCGTAGCCACAGGCACCACAATAGGTTGGTTCATATGAAAAGATGAGACCACTTTTGGTAGGAATTGAGGACGGGTCTGCAATTCCGCTCTATCCACATGGAATACCAAATATGGGCTTTTATGTGACAAAGCCGCTAATTCCGACACTCGCCTAGCCGAAGCCAAGGCTAATAACATGACCACCTTCCATGTGAGATATTTTAACTCCACTGTTTTAAGTGGTTCAAACCAGTGTAATTTTAGAAAACTTAACACCACGTTAAGGTCCTAAGGTGCCACCGGAGGCACAAAAGGAGGCTGAATATGCAGCACTCCTTTTACAAAAGTCTGAACTTCTGGAAGAGAAGCCAATTCTTTTTGAAAGAAAATGGATAAGGCCGAAATCTGGA
The DNA here is from genome assembly GCF_028390025.1 of Pseudophryne corroboree. Classification (NCBI taxonomy): domain Eukaryota; kingdom Metazoa; phylum Chordata; class Amphibia; order Anura; family Myobatrachidae; genus Pseudophryne; species Pseudophryne corroboree. The sequence continues at coordinate 128,441 of NW_026967865.1, read as the reverse complement.
CCTTAATAGAGCCTAATTTTAGGCCCAAATTCACTCCAGTTTGTAGGAAGTGAAGGAAACGGCCCAGATGGAATTCTTCCGTAGGAGCATTCCTGGCCTCACACCAAGAAACATAATTTCGCCATATACGGTGTAATGTTTTAACGTTACATCCTTCCTAGCCTTTATCAGCGTAGGGATGACCTCAACCGGAATGCTAGGATCCGGCATTCAACCGCCATGCCGTCAAACGCAGCCGCGGTAAGTCTTGGAACAGACAGGGCCCCTGATGCAACAGGTCCTGTCTTAGAGGGAGAGGCCACAGATCTTCTGTGAGCATTTCCTGCAGATCCGGATACCAGGTCCTCCGTGGCCAATCTGGAACAATGAGGATTGTTCTCACTCCTCTTTGTCTTATTATCCTCAACACCTTGGGTATGAGAGGAAGAGGAGGAAATACATAGACCGACCGGAACACCCACGGTGTCACTAGGGCGTCTACAGCTACTGCCTGAGGGTCTCTTGACCTTGCGCAATACCTCTGTAGCTTTTTGTTGAGCCGGGACGGCATCATGTCTATCTGTGGCAGTTCCCACCGACTTGTAATCTGTGCAAAGACTTCCTGATGAAGTCCCCACTCTCCCGGATGTAGGTCGTGTCTGCTGAGGATGTCTGCTTCCCAGTTGTCCACTCCCGGAATGAACACTGCTGACAGTGCGCTTGCGTGATTCTCCACCCAGCAAAGAATTCTGGTGGCTTGTGCCATCGCCACTCTGCTTCTTGTGCCGCCTTGGCGGTTTACATGAGCCACTGCGTGACGTTGTCTGACTGGATCAGAACCGGTTGGTCGCAAAGTAAGGTCTCCGCTTGACGTAGGGCATTGTATATGGCCCTTAGTTCCAGGATGTTGATGTGAAGACAAGTCTCTTGACTTGACCAAAGACCTTGGAAATTTCTTCCCTGTGTGACTGCTCCCCAACCTTGGAGGCTTGCGTCTGTGGTCACCAGGATCCAGCCCTGAATGCTGAATCTGCGTCCCTCGAGAAGGTGAGCACTCTGCAGCCACCACAAGAGTGATACCCTGACCCTGGGGGACAGGGTGATCAACCAATGCATCTGTAAATGTGACCCGGACCACTTGTCCAGTAGGTCCCATTGGAAAGTCCTCGCATGGAACCTGCCGAATGGAATGGCCTCGTATGATGCCACCATCTTTCCCAGGACTCGAGTGCAGTGATGCACTGACACCTGTTTTGGTTTCAATAGGTTCCTGACAAGAGTCATGAGTTCCTGGGCCTTTTCTATCAGGAGATAAACCCTCTTCTGGTCTGTGTCCAGAATCATGCCCAAGAAAGACAGACGAGTAGTAGGAATCAACTGCGACTTCGGGATATTGAGAATCCAGCCGTGTTGCTGTAACACTTTCAGTGAAAGTGATACGCTGTTCAGCAACTGCTCTCTTGATCTCGCTTTTATGAGATCGCCCAAGTACGGGATAATTGTGACACCTTGCTTGCACAGGAGCACCATCATTTCCGCCATTACCTTGGTGAAAATTCTCAGGGCCATGGAGAGACCAAACAGCAACGTCTGAAATTGGCAATGACAGTCCTGTACCGCAAATCTGAGTTACGCCTGATGAGGTGGATAAATGGGGACATGAAGGTATGCATCCTGTACACAAATGCGGACAACAGGTGTCAAGCCGTGTGTTGCCTTTGTCAAGCTGTAATAAGTAGGGATAAGGACGTTAACCACCTCGGAACATCCTCCCTTATATGTCACCTGCAGCGCATTCATCATAAGTCAGTGACAAGTTCAAAAACTTTGGATGACAGCGGAAGCAGTCCACTAACCACTAAATCCCTTCCTCTTGTAACCAAGCTCCTGCAAACCCCACCACCAACTCCCTCAGTGTCAATTTCCTCCTTAGACAGGAGAGCCAATAGTCCTGCAGGCCATGTCACTGGCAACTCTGACGAGTCCTCTCCTGCCTGGGATTCCTCCGATGCATCCTTGAGTGTAACGCCTACTGCTGCTGGCGCTGCTGTTGTTGCTGCTGGGAGTCGATCGTCATCCCAGAGGGGAAGTCGGAAGACCACTTGTACTTCTTCCAGTAAGCAATTGACTGTCCAACAGTCCTTTGCGAGGAAGATGAAATATCACAGCAGTCATCCTGCTGCAAAGCGGATAACTCAGGTCTGGGTGGTGAGAAACGTGGTTCCGGTATCCATCGTTAATTTAGAGGCAACTAGAGACTTGATTGAGGTACTGTGTCCCCGGTACCAAATACCCTCTAGGTTCCATTTCTCTAGGCAGGCGATACCGAAAATGTACACAGACCTCAGAAAAAGATTCACCAGTGTCCTAAAAAATGCAGTTGTACCCAATGTCCACTTGTCTGTGGTTAAGTGGAGCAGGGCAGACTCAGGACTATATGACTGTGACAGCCCACTGGGTAGATGTATTGCCTCCCGCAGCAAGAACAGCAGCGGCGGCACCAGTAGCAGCATCTCGCAATTGCCAACTCGTTCCTAGGCAGGCTACGCTTTGTATCACCGCTTTCCATAAGAGGCACACAGCTGACAACCTCTTACGGAAACTGAGGAACATCATCGCAGAATGGCTTACCCCAATTGAACTCTCCTGGGGATTTGTGACATCGGACAACGCCCCCAATATTGTGCGTGCATTACATCTGGGCAAATTCCAGCACGTCCCATGTTTTGCACATACATTGAACTTGGTGGTGCAGAATTATTTAAAAAACGACAGGGGCGTGCAAGAGATGCTGTCGGTGGCCCGAAGAATTGCGGGCCACTTTCTGCCTTCAGCCACCGCATGCCGAAGACTGGAGCACCACCAAACATTCCTGAACCTGCCCTGCCATCATCTGAAGCAAGAGGTGGTAACGAGGTGGAATTCAACCCTCTATATGCTTCAGAGGATGGAGGAGCAGCAAAAGGCCATTCAAGCCTATACATCTGCCCACGATATAGGCAAAGGAGGGGGAATGCACCTGACTCAAGTGCAGTGGAGAATGATTTCAACGTTGTGCAAGGTTCTGCAACCCTTTGAACTTTCCACACGTAAAGTCAGTTCAGACACTGCCAGCCTGAGTCAGGTTATTCCCCTCATCAGGCTTTTGCAGAAGAAGCTGGAGACATTGAAGGAGGAGCTAAAACAGAGCGATTCAACTAGGCATGTGGGACTTGTGGATGGAGCCCTTAATTTGCTTAACCAGGATTCAATCTGTTGAAATCAGAGCACTACATTTTGGCCGCCGTGCTCGATCCTAGATTTAAAACCTACATTGTATCTCTCTTTCCGGCAGACACAAGTCTGCAGAGGTTCAAAGACCTGCTGGTGAGAAAATTGTCAAGTCAAGCGGAACGTGACCCGTCAACAGCTCCTCCTTCACATTCTCCCGCAACTGGGGGTGCGAGGAAAAGGCTAAGAATTCCGAGCACACCTGCTGGCGGTGATGCAGGGCAGTCTGGAGTGAGTGCTGACATCTGGTCCAGACTGAAGGACCTGGCAATATTACTGACATGTCGTCTACTGTCACTGCATATGATTCTGTCACCTTTGAAAGAATGGTGGAGAAAAAGAGGCAATTTGGAGGCCCTTGCACAAACTGGCTTTATTCTACCTAAGTTGCCCTCCCTCCAGTGTGTACTCCGAAAGAGTGTTTAGTGCGGCCGCTCACCTTGTCAGCAATCGGCGTACAAGGTTACTTCCAGAAAATGTGGAGAAGATGATGATCATCAAAATTAATTATAATCAATTCCTCCGTGGAGACATTCACCAGCAATTGCCTCCAGAAAGTACACAGGGATCTGAGATGGTGGATTCCAGTGGGGACGAATTAATAATCTGTGAGGAGGGGGATGTACACAGTGAAAGGGGTGAGGAATCGGAGGATGATGAGGTGGACATCTTGCCTCTGTAGAGCCAGTTTGTGCAAGGAGAGATTGATTGATTCTTTTTTGGTGGGGGCCCAAACCAACCAGTCATTTCAGTCAGTCGTGTGGCAGACCCTGTCGCTGAAATGATGGGTTCGTCAATGTTTTTCTTTTCAATCTAAGCCCCTGCAGTTTTCTGTAAGCATCTGCTTCGCTATGATGATCAACAAGTCACAAGGGAAAACACTCAGGGCTGGAGGCGTAGATCTTAGGACCAGCTGCTACAAGCATGGCAGAGGTGTCACTATCACTGGTGACACCCAGAGAGGCGGCGAGGGAGATTGTAATGCAGTGCACGCAGATAAGCAGCGCAATGGTAAAAAGGAGGCATGGTCTCATAGGTAGGGGCGTGGCCTGAATCACCATTTTGTTGCTGCGGGTATCCCGGGGGTTGGGGGCTGTACCCGGGGACTAGTGTGTGAGTGGTGCTGGCTCCTGCACAGTGACAGAAACTGGGTGTTGCACGTAATGTCACAGTGAAACACCCATATTCTGTCACTGAAGAAGAGCCGGCACTTTGGTGTCACCCCACTTGGCGGGTGACACTCGGGTGTGTGCCGCAACCCCGTTGTGATGCCACTGACCCATGGGAAGCTTTACGTGGCTTACCCATGTGTTAGTAGCCCCAAGCATCTTTTGTGTTAGTCCCTGAAGAAAACTTCAAATATTGTTTACAATTTTGTAATCAATGGCCTAATTCAGTAAGGATTGCAAATTCTGCTAAGTAACAGAATTTGCAATCCTTTGGTTCGCATGCTGGGGCCACCCATCACAGGGCATGGCCACCCAGCATGCCGCCTCCCTTCTTGACCACGCTGAAATTGCAGTCTCAGTGCAGTTCAGCGTGATCATAAAAAATGGGTTAGCCTCCTGTTGGTGCAGACTGTACGTGTGCGCAGGAAGCCGCCACCATTTTTGTGATCGCAACGGCTGCATGTGATGTCATGCAGCCGCTCTGACCACGCCTCCTGTTTCTCCGTTGAAGCCCTGCCCCCGCACCGCTCCATCTCCGACTTTGAAATGGAGTGTTGCTGTCCCCCCCCCCCCCCCGCACCGATTGACAGTCACAGAAAATGCAGGCGCATGCGTATGCTCTTAGCAATTTTTGCAGTTGGATTGCTTATTGTGATTGCAATCCAACCTGAATCAGGCTCTATTACCTATCACAATGCACTGCAGGTAGTACAAAATGGGGTTAATATAGGAGAAAACCCCCCAGAGCTGTGCTCCTTAACTGTCCCTGGTGGCTAGTGGAGCGGCTGCCCAGTAATCAGTGTCCACGCCAGTGCGCACACGGCCCGCCCCCTACTGCCACGCTGGATCACGGTATAGTGTGGGCACAGAAGCCCCTTACCTCCCTTTCATCAGCGGCCTCGTGATCCCGGAGGGCGGTGTGTGTGTGACTGACCTTAGGAAGAAACCGGAGCCTCCGCTGCAGTGACCCAGCAACCAGGGCACGGGAGTATACTGCGCCGCTGGGAGTGATGGAGCTGCAGTAAAGATGTCTATTAGACCTAGCCTGCTGCAGCCCTTGTACATTCTTATAAAAAAAGTTCTTCTTTTCTTGTCAAAATTAATAGCTAAGTATAGGCTGCCTGAGGCAGCCCCCTGTTAAGTGTCCTGCTACTGAAGGCACCAACTACAAACTGAGCTCCCTGTTCATGGAAGCAAGGTTATAGAGCAGGGGGCGCTGAGCATCTTGGGAACAGTCAAAAGCTTTGAGCCTGTTGGTGCCTCAGATCAAGATCCTACTCTACACCCCAATGTGAATCCTTGTGGAGTCCAGTGTACCCCACAGAAGAAATGAATGTGTCACACCCATTGGCAGCAACATTAGAATAGCTGCTGATGGGCACAATTGAGAAAGGAAGGGGGGAAAACATTTGAATCCAGCACATATATGTAATTTGAATATGTAATTTGTACCTTCCTACTTTAAAATGTAATGGATGAACCTCACCCTGTGAGAACTATCTTCATGATCAAGAGATCTCATATGCAAGATAAGTATGTGTTGGCAGAGGCGCTCACTGGGCAGAGATGCTGATCGCATCTCTGGCATGTGCCGGTGCACTGCGGCACCAGCACACACACACACACTTCAGACCTGATCTCCTGTTGTGTGAATATGCACAGCAGAGATCAGGTCTGAATTAGGCCCTATATACAGCTGTCAGTAAGGCAGGGATCTGCTGCTGCCAGTGAGGCAGGGATGTGCTGCTGTCAGTGAAGCAGTGATCTGCTGCTGCCAGTGAGGCAGGGATCTGCTGCTGCCAGTGAGGCAGGGATGTGCTGCTATAAGTGAGGCAGGTATGTGCTGCTGTCAATGAGGCAGGGATGTGCTGCTGTCAGTGAAGCAGGGATGTGCTGCTGTCAGCGAGGCAGTGATCTGCTGCCCACTATCTCCCTATCACCCCTGCCTGAGTCACACACTTTCCCTGTCACCCCTGCCCCAGTTACCCACTATCTCCCAGTCACCGCTGCCTCAGTTAACCACTATACCTGCGACCCCTGCCTCAGTCACCCACTATACCAGTCACCCCTGCTTTAGTCACCCACTATCTCTGTCACCCCTGCCTCAGTCAACCACTATCTCCATATCACCCCTACCTCAGTCACCCACTATCCCTGTCACCTCTGCCTCAGTCACCCACTGTCACCCTATCACCCCTGCCTCAGTCACCCACTATCCCTGTCACCCCTGCCTCAGTCTCCTACTGTCCCTGTCACCCCTGCCACAGTCATCCACTATATCCCTATCACCCCTGCCTTAGTCACTGACTATCTCCCAGTCACCCCGGCCTCAGTCACCCACTATCTCCCAGTCATACATGCTTCAGTCACCCACTATCTCCCAGTCATCCCTGCCTCAGTCACCTACTGACACCAGTGCAGACATTTCTGCTGCGGCCTCTCCACTCTCCAGCGTGAACGTACTGACGACTGAGGAAATCCGCTTCCCAGTTGAGGACTCCGGGAATGAACACTGCCGATATTGCTGGCAGATGACGTTCTACCCAACTGAGGATTTTTGATACTTCCAGCTTTGCCATGCAATTTCGAGTGCCGCCTTGATGATTTGTGTACACTACCGTGGTGTCGTTGTCCGATTGTACTTGAACAGGCCTGTTCTGTACTAGAGGCAGGGCCAGTGTCAATGAATTGAACACTGCCCGCAATTCCAGAATGTTTATCGGGAGGAGAGATTCCTCCCTGGTCCACCGATGGTGAAGGGTCGTCATCACGGCCATGACCTTGGTGAATTTCCGAGGTGCCGTGGCCAAACCAGAAGGCAGGACCTGAAATCCAAAAACTAACCAGGCACAACACTGCTTAGCTTCCAACATCAGATGAGATTGGACATATCCAGTATGATGCGGCTGTAGATGATTTTTGCTGTTTCTAACTTCTACTTCTAACTACTGGTACATCAATGAATAAGTTTCAAAATATAATGCATCAAGAGAACGGTGTTGGTAGTATAAAACTACCTACAGCACCTGGTATTCCCAGGTGGTCTCACATCCAAGAACAAACCAGGCCTAAAATCAGGTGATATTGGGCATATACAGTGTGGTGTGGCTGTAGATGAGCTTAGTGGTTTCTGTTAGAGTTCTTCTACTTCTAACTACTCGTACATTAATGAGTAAGCAGCCGATTTATTAAACCTGGTGAAATGATAATTTGCATGGTGATAAAGTACCAGCCAGTCAGCTCCTAATTGCCATGTCACAGGCTGGGTTTGAAAAATGACAGTTAGGAGCTGACTGGCTGGTACTTTATCACCTTGCACTTTATCAGTTCACCAGGCTTAATAGATCTGCCCCAATGTTTCAAAATGGAATGCATCAAGAGAACGGTGTTGGTAGTATAAAACTACCTACAGCACCTGGTATTCCCAGGTGGTCTCACATCCAAGAACAAACCAGGCCTAAAATCAGGTGATATTGGGCATATACAGTGTGGTGTGGCTGTAGATGAGCTTAGTGGTTTCTGTTAGAGTTCTTCTACTTCTAACTACTCGTACATAAATGAGTAAGCAGCCGATTTATTAAACCTGGTGAAATGATAATTTGCATGGTGATAAAGTACCAGCCAATCAGCTCCTAATTGCCATGTCACAGGCTGGGTTTGAAAAATGACAGTTAGGAGCTGACTGGCTGGTACTTTATCACCTTGCACTTTATCAGTTCACCAGGCTTAATAGATCTGCCCCAATGTTTCAAAATGGAATGCATCAAGAGAACGGTGTTAGTATTGTAAAAATACACACAGCTCCTGGTATTTCCTTGTGGTCTCCCATCCAAGTACTAAAACCAGGACCAACACTGCTCAGCTTCCATGATCAGGAGAGATTGGGCAAATCCAGTGTGCTGTGGCTGTAGATGAGCTGGTGGTTTCTGTTACAGCTCTTCTACTTCTAACTTCTGGTACATAAAAGAATACATGTAAAAATTAAATGTACCAAGAAAATGGTGTTGGTAGTTTAAAAACACCTAAAGAATCTGATACTACCAAGCAGTCTCCCATCCATGTATTAACAAAGTCCAATACTGCTTTGCTTCAAAAATCAAATGAGATTGGGCATATCCAGTGTGGTGTGGCTTTAGATAAGCTTTGTGGTTTCTGTTAGAGCTCTTCTACTTCTAACTACTGGTACATTAATGAATATGTATAAGGTTGTAGTTTATCCAATATGCCTTTACTACCTTACCTTTCAACCCCCCCTCCCTCCCCTCTTCTCCTTATAGCTTCCTTAGTTCTCTCCTCCTCGTGTGTGCGTTATTTGTTTTCTCATACGTCCTAGAGGATGCTGGGGTCACATTAAGAACCATGGGGTATAGACGGGATCCGCAGGAGACATGGGCACTTTAAGACTTTCAAAGGGTGTGAACTGTCTCCTCCCTCTATGCCCCTCCTCCAGACTCCAGTTTTAGTATTGTGCGCAGTGATACTGGATGCACTACAGGGGAGCTCTACTGAGTTTCTCTGAAAAGACTTGTTAGTTTTTTTTATTTTCAGGGAGGCTGCTGGCAACAGTCTCCCTGCTTCGTGGGACTTAGGGGAGAGAAGTATGACCAACTTCTAGTGAGTTCAATGGCTCTGCTTCAGGCTGACAGGACACCATTAGCTCCTGAGGGTGCTGATCGCTGGGTACGCCTAGATGCACACTCCCGCAGCCTGCCGTCACCCCCTTACAGAGCCAGAAGACAGGTGAGTAGCAGAAGAACAGAAGACTTCTTCTTCAGTGACGGCATTCTGAGGTACCGAGCAGCGAGCGGAACGCTGCGCGCCATGCTCCCACACAAACACAGGCACTGCAGGGTGCAGGGCACGGGGGGGGGGGGGGCACCCTGGGCAGCATAAATTCCTCACAAAAGGCTGGAAAAAGTGGACATTAGTGCCTGGGCACTGTCCTTACCCCGCTAGCTTAATTAATTATTTCTGAGCGGGACAGATACGCGCCATTACAGCGGCGGGGCTTCTTCCTCACCTCACCAGAACATCTTTAGAGCATTACAAGTCTATCACTATAGAGTTTATTATTTCCCAGGCTGTGTACTTTTGGCGCTGGATTGTGAGCTGAAAAATCCTCTGTGTCCCTCTGACAGATTTACTGACGGTCTGTCCCCCATAAGCCGGTGTGTCTGTGGGTACTTGGTATATGTGTGTCAACATGTCGGTGGCTGAATGTTTTTCCCAAGAGGAAACTATATTAGGAATGCAGACATATGATGGTGGCCCTGTTGGCACCACCAATAACTGACTGGGTAAATGTTTCAGTAATATCAGAGTAAGGTTGGATAAATCTGTGTCCCAGACACAGACGTAGAGAATAGATGTGATATTCATGGCTATGTTTCTTTTCCCTCAGGCCCCGCTGGGTCGCAAAAATGTTATTTTGCCCAGTTACTACACACTGATACTGACACGGATACTGATACTTATGTCGACCATAATGTTTCCTGATTAGATCCAATATTGGCAAGGAGCATTCAGTACATGATTGTGGATATTAAGGACATATTAAAATCACTGAAGACCCTGCTGTTCCTGACAAAGGGGTCTATATGTATATATATATAGATATATAATGAAAGCTGATGTAACGTTCCTCCATCTCTGTTTGAGAAAGTCTGGGCCAGCTCGACAAGATGGTTTCAAATCCCCAAAAGGATTCTGGTTGTTTATTCATTTCCCGCCGCGGACAGAATAAAGTGGGAGTCACCCCCTGTTCTGCACGGGGCCCTGTCACAAATCCAGCGGATCGTATGCAGGAAGCTACATTATTTCTAGTTATGTAACCACGGGTACATTACTTAGACCTGCCATTACATGTGCATGGGTGAGTAGTAGTATTCAAGAATTGGTCGAATACCTTGTCATCCGATATAGATACCCTGGAGAGATGGGATACTCCTTACGTTGTATCATATCAAGGACACTGCAGCATACTTACGTGAGACTGCAAGGGATATAGGACTCTTGAGTTCACGGGCCAATTTCATGGCAGTGTCGGATAGGAGGGCATTGTGGATTCACCAAGAGAATGCTGATGCTGACTCCAAGAAGAAAGGGAGTCTCTTCCCTATGAAGGTGAAGCCTTGTTTGGTGACTGCCTAGTTAATTTGATCTCGGCAGCTCCCGCAGGTAAGTCAACCTTCTTGCCCTATGTTCCCTCCCAACGGATGAAGACGCATCATTATCTGATGCAGTCATTTCGGCCCAATAGATATGCAAGAAGTTAAGATTCCCCTTTCTTTGCAGGTAGAGGAAGGAGAAGAGAGAAGAGGTCTGCATCCTCTTCAAGATCGCAGGAGCAGAGATCATCCTCTGCTTCTGCCAAATCCACTGCATGACGCTGGGGCTCTCTTGCAGGAGCCCGCACCAGTGGGGGCACGTCTAAAACTCTTCAGTCAGTTCTGGATTCATTCGGACATGGACTCGTGTGTTTTACAAATAGTGTCCCAAGGGTACAAACTGGGGTTTCAAGATGTTCCCCCTCACCGATTGTTCAAACATTAAGTTACTGTGCTATTCCTGGGTTATATAGCGCTGGGGTATGTGCTGGCATACTCTCTCTCTGTCTCTCCAAAGGGCCTTGTGGGGGAAATGTCTTCAGTAAAAGTATTCCCTGTGTGTGTGGTGTGTCGGTACGCGTGTGTCGACATGTCTGAGGAAGAAGGCTATATTAGAGAGGAGCGGGAGCAAATGAACGTGGTGTCTCCGCCGACACCTTGATTGGATGGATATGTGGAATGTTTTAAATGCTAGTGTAAACTCATTGCACAAAAGATTAGACAAGGCAGAAGCTTTGGGACAGTCAGGGTCTCAACCAATGCCTAATCCTATGTCGCAGGGACTGTCAGGGTCTCATAAGCGCCCACTATCCAGATTGTTGACACAGATACCGACACGGATTCTGACTCCAGTGTCGATTACGATGATGCAAAGTTACAGCCAAAATTGGCAAAATACATTTGATATATGATTATGGCAATAAAAGATGTTTTGCACATCACAGAGGAGCCCCCTATCCCTGACAAGAGGGTACATATGTACAAGGGAAAGAAGCCTGAGGTAACCTTTCCCCCCTCACACGAGCTGAACGAGTTATGTGAAAAAGCTTGGGAATCTCCTGCAGATTTCCAAAAGGATTCCCCTTTCCCATCAACGGATAGGTTACGATGGGAATCCTCCCCTTGGGTGGACAAAGCATTAACACGCTTATCCAAGAAGGTAGCCCTCCCGTCCCAGGATACGGCTACCCTCAAAGAGTCTGCTGACCGCAAACAGGAGATTACCCTGAAGTCCATTTATACACATTCAGGTACCTTACTCAGACCGGCAATTGCGTCGGCCTGGGTGTGTAGTGCTGTAGCGGCATGGACGGATACCCTAGATAAGGCTACTATTTTATTGCCCCTGGGGCATATAAGAGATGCTGTCCTATATATGTGTGTATGCAAACTACAGGTGGTGCTGCAGGGCTCACACCCTTTTACTTGTCTTGTAGAGCAACTCTGGAGCTGTTACTGGGTCCAGCTGCTGCAAGAAATCAGCTTGAATGCTTCAGGGGCTTGGGCATGGCCAACATGATCCCCACACTGATGGGGGTGTATAAAGCGATCTAGGGGTCATCCAAGCGCAACCCCACAAAGGCCGCCATGCCCTGCGTGACCATTTTCTCTTTTCATATGCAGACGAGGGTTGCAGCCAACTATGCCCATTGCTTGGATGACATCACCGTATGCAAATCCGTCTGCTGCAGACCTTTCCCCAGGAATGCTTGTACTAGTTGTTGCATATGGTTTGATGTTTGAGGGTGCTTCAGTATTAGGCAGCCTTCCGCCCTCTCATGTTCATCTGAAAATATGTGGTCTCCCTGCAGTTCCCTTGTGCTTCCTCAGTTGAATCTCCTTAACTTGACGGGTGTGTGCCCGAGCAGCCGCCCTCCACAGCCCTATCCCAGCACATGCTTTTCTTGCGTATGAGATCTCTTGATCATGAAGATAGTTCTCACAGGGTGAGGTTCATCCATTACATTTTAAAGTAGGAAGGTACAAATTACATATTCAAATTACATATATGTGCTGGATTCAAATGTTTTCCCCCCTTCCTTTCTCAATTGTGTCCATCAGCAGCTATTCTAATGTTGCTGCCAATGGGTGTGACACATTCATTTCTTCTGTGGGGTACACTGGACTCCACAAGGATTCACATTGGGGTGTAGAGTAGGATCTTGATCTGAGGCACCAACAGGCTCAAAGCTTTTGACTGTTCCCAAGATGCTCAGCGCCCCCTCCTCTATAACCTCGCTTCCATGAACAGGGAGCTCAGTTTGTAGTTGGTGCCTTCAGTAGCAGGCCACTTAAGAGGGGGCTGCCTCAGGCAGCCTATTCTTAGCTATTAATTTTGACAAGAAAAGAAGAACTTTTTTTTATAAGAATCTACAAGGGCTGCAGCAGGCTAGGTCTAATAGACATCTTTACTGCAGCCCCATCACTCCCAGCGGCGCAGTATACTCCCGCGCCCTGGTTGCTGGGTCACTGCAGCGGAGGCTCCGGTTTCTTCCTAAGGTCAGTCACACACACACCGCCCTCCGGGATCACGAGGCCGCTGATGAAAGGGAGGTAAGGGACTTCTGTGCCCACACTATACCGTGATCCAGCGTGGCTGTAGGGGGCGGGCCATGTGCGCACTGGCGTGGACACTGATTACTGGGCAGCTGCTCCACTAGCCACCAGGGACAGTTAAGGAGCACAGCTCTGGGGGGTTTTCTCTTATATTAACCCCATTTTGTACTACCCGCAGTGCATTGTGATAGGTAATAGAGCCTGATTCAGGTTGGATTGCAATCGCAATAAGCAGTCCAACTGCAAAAATTGCTAAGAGCATACGCATGCGCCTGCATTTTCTGCGGCACCCCGCAGTTAATGCGATCGCCTCTGACTGTCAATCGGTGCTGGGGGGGGGGGGTCAGCAACACTCCATTTCCAAGTCGGAGATGGAGCGGTGCGTGGGCAGGGCTTCAAAATGGGGTCGGCAACGGAGAAACAGGAGGCGTGGTCAGAGCGGTTGCATGACATCACATGCAGCAACTGCGATCACAAAAATGGTGGCGGCTTCCTGCGCACACATACAGTCTGCACCAACAGGAGGCTAACCCATTTTTTATGATCACGCTGAACTGCACTGCGACTGCAATTTCAGCGTGGTCAAGAAGGGAGGCGGCATGCTGGGTGGCCCCAGCATGCGAACCAAAGGATTGCAAATTCTGTTACTTAGCAGAATTTGCAATCCTTACTGAATTAGGCCCATTGATTACAACATTTATTTGTAAATATTTGAAGTTTTTCTTCAGGGACTAACACAAAAGATGCTTGGGGCTACTAACACATGGGTAAGCCACGTAAAGCTTCCCATGGGTCAGTGGCATCACAACGGGGTTGCGGCCCACACCTGAGTGTCACCCGCCAAGGGGGGTGACACCAAAGTGCCGGCTCTTCAGTGACAGAATATGGGTGTTTCACTGTGACATTACGTGCAACACCCAGTTTCTGTCACTGTGCAGGAGCCAGCACCACTCACACACTAGTCCCCGGGTGCAGCACTCAACCCCCGGGATACCCGGAGCAACAAAATGGAGATTCAGGCCAACAGGCCACACCCCTACCTATGAGACCATGCCTCCATTGTACCATTGCGCTGCTTATCTGCGCGCACTGCATTACAATCTCCCTCGCTGCCTCTCTGGGTGTCACCAATGATAGTGACACCTTTGCCATGCTTGTAGCAGCTGGTCCTAAGATCTACGCCTCCAGCCCTGAGTGTTTGCCCTTGTGACTTGTTGATCATCATAGCGAAGCAGATTCTTACAGAAAACTGCAGGGGCTTAGATTGAAAAGAAAAACATTGACGAACCCATCATTTCAGCAACAGGGTCTGCCACACGGCTGACTGAAATGACTGGTTGGTTTGGACCCCTACCTGGATGCGGTCACTCATATAATCCTCCACCATTCTTTCAAAGGTGACAGAATCATATGCAGTGACAGTAGACGACATGTCAGTAATCGTTGCCAGGTCCTTCAGTCCGGACCAGATGTCAGCACTCACTCCAGACTGCCCTGCATCACCGCCAGCGGGTGGGCTCGGAATTCTTAGCCTTTTCCTCGCACCCCCAGTTGCGGGAGAATGTGAAGGAGGAGCTGTTGACGGGTCACGTTCCGCTTGACTTGACAATTTTCTCACCAGCAGGTCTTTGAACCTCTGCAGACTTGTGTCTGCAGGAAAGAGAGATACAATGTAGGTTTTAAATCTAGGATCGAGCACGGTGGCCAAAATTTATTGCTCTGATTTCAACAGATTGAATCCTGGTTAAGCGAATTAAGGGCTCCATCCACAAGTCCCACATGCCTAGCGGAATCGCTCTGTTTTAGCTCCTCCTTCAATGTCTCCAGCTTCTTCTGCAAAAGCCTGATGAGGGGAATGACCTGACTCAGGCTGGCAGTGTCTGAACTGACTTCACGTGTGGCAAGTTCAAAGGATTGCAGAACCTTGCACAACGTTGAAATCATTCTCCACTGCGCTTGAGTCAGGTGCATTCCCCCTCCTTTGCCTATATCGTGGGTAGATGTATAGGCTTGAATGGCCTTTTGCTGCTCCTCCATCCTCTGAAGCATATAGAGGGTTGAATTCCACCTCGTTACCACCTCTTGCGTCAGAGGATGGCAGGGCAGGTTCAGGAATGTTTGGTGGTGCTCCAGTCTTCGGCACGCGGTGGCTGAATGCAGAAAGTGGCCCGCAATTCTTCGGGCCACCGACAGCATCTCTTGCACGCCCCTGTCGTTTTTTAAATAATTCTGCACCACCAAATTCAATGTATGTGCAAAACATGGGACGTGCTGGAATTTGCCCAGATGTAATGCACGCACAATATTGGTGGCGTTGTCCGATGTCACAAATCCCCAGGAGAGTCAAATTGGGGTAAGCCATTCTGCGATGATGTTCCTCAGTTTCCGTAAGAGGTTGTCAGCTGTGTGCCTCTTATGGAAAGCGGTGATACAAAGCGTAGCCTGCCTAGGAACGAGTTGGCATTTGCGAGATGCTGCTACTGGTGCCGCCGCTGCTGTTCTTGCTGCGGGAGGCAATACATCTACCCAGTGGGCTGTCACAGTCATATAGTCCTGAGTCTGCCCTGCTCCACTTAACCACGGACATGTGGACTAGTGGACATTGGGTACAACTGCATTTTTTAGGACACTGGTGACTCTTTTTCTGAGGTCTGTGTACATTTTCGGTATCGCCTGCCTAGAGAAATGGAACCTAGATGGCATTTGGTACCGGGGACACAGTACCTCAATCAAGTCTCTAGTTGCCTCTGAATTAACGATGGATACCGGAACCACGTTTCTCACCACCCAGGCTGACAAGACCTGAGTTATCCGCTTTGCAGCAGGATGACTGCTGTGATATTTCATCTTCCTCGCAAAGGACTGTTGGACAGTCAATTGCCTACTGGAAGTAGTACAAGTGGTCTTCCGACTTCCCCTCTGGGATGACGATCGACTCCCAGCAGCAACAACAGCAGCGCCAGCAGCAGTAGGCGTTACACTCAAGGATGCATCGGAGGAATCCCAGGCAGGAGAGGACTCGTCAGACTTGCCAGTGACATGGCCTGCAGGACTATTGGCTCTCCTGTCTAAGGAGGAAATTGACACTGAGGGAGTTGGTGGTGTGGTTTGCAGGAGCTTGGTTACAAAAGGAAGGGATTTAGTGGTCAGTGGACTGCTTCCGCTGTCATCCAAAGTTTTTGAACTTGTCACTGACTTATGATTAATGCGCTGCAGGTGACGTATAAGGGAGGATGTTCTGAGGTGGTTAACGTCCTTACCCCTACTTATTACAGCTTGACAAAGGCAACACACGGCTTGACACCTGTTATCCGCATTTGTGTACAGGATGCATACCTTCATGTCCAAATTTATCCATCTCATCAGTCGTACCTCAGATTTGCGGTACAGGACTGTCATTGCCAATTTCAGACGTTGCTGTTTGGTCTCTCCACGGCCCAGAGAATTTTCACCAAGGTAATGGTGGAAATGATGGTTCTCCTGCGCAAGCAATGTGTCACAATTATCCCGTACTTGAGCGATCTCATAAAAGCGAGATCAAGAGAGCAGTTGCTGAACAGCGTATCACTTTCACTGAAAGTGTTACAGCAACATGGCTGGATTTTCAATATCCCAAAGTCGCAGTTGGTTCCTACGACTC
This sequence comes from Pseudophryne corroboree, assembly GCF_028390025.1. Taxonomy (NCBI): domain Eukaryota; kingdom Metazoa; phylum Chordata; class Amphibia; order Anura; family Myobatrachidae; genus Pseudophryne; species Pseudophryne corroboree. The sequence goes on along the minus strand of NW_026967865.1, from coordinate 111,720 downwards.
GTCTGTCTTTATTGGGCATGATTCTGGACACAGACCAGAAGAGGGTTTATCTCCCGATAGAAAAGGCCCAGGAACTCATGACTCTTGTCAGGAACCTATTGAAACCAAAACTTGTGTCAGTGCATCACTGCACTCGAGTCCTGGGAAAGATGGTGGCATCATACAAAGCCATTCCATTCGGCAGGTTCCATGCGAGGACTTTCCAATTGGACCTACTGGACAAGTGGTCTGGGTCACATTTACAGATGCATTGGTTGATCACCCTGTCCCCCAGGGTCAGGGTATCACTCCTGTGGTGGCTGCAGAGTGCTCACCTTCTCGAGTGACGCAGATTCGGCATTCATGACTGGATCCTGGTGACCACAGATGCAAGCCTCCAAGGTTGGGGAGCAGTCACACAGGGAAGAAATTTCCAAGGTCTTTGGTCAAGTCAAGAGACTTGTCTTCACATCAACATCCTGAAACTAGGGGCCATATACAATGCCCTACGTCAAGCGGAGACCTTACTTTGCGACCAACCGGTTCTGATCCAGTCAGACAACGTCACCGCAGTGGCTCATGTAAACCGCCAAGGCGGCACAAGGAGCAGAGTGGCGATGGCACAAGCTACCTTTGCATTTTTCTCCCAAACGAAGGACACTAGAATGAAAATTTTAAAGCCTCCTGTTAGTGCTTTATCTACACGGTATAGCCCTGAATTTTCCAATGCGTAGCTCTTTGCAAAAGAGAGATATTGGCAAGGAAAAGCTGTCTTGTACCTTTGCATTTTTCTCCCAAACGAAGGACACTAGAAAGAAAATTTTAAAGCCTCCTGTTAGGCCATCATCTACACGGCATAGCCCTGAATTTTCCAATGCGTAGCTCTTTGCAAAAGAGAGATATTGGCAAGGAAAAGCTGTCTTGTACCTTTGCATTTTTCTCCCAAACGAAGGACACTAGAAAGAAAATTTTAAAGCCTCCTGTTAGGCCATCATCTACACGGCATAGCCCTGAATTTTCCAATGTGCAGCTCTTTGCAAAAGAGAGATATTGGCAAGGAAAAGCTGTCTTGTACCTTTGCATTTTTCTCCCAAACGAAGGAAACTAGAATGAAAATTTTAAAGCCTCCTGTTAGTGCTTCATCTACACGGTATAGCCCTGAATTTTCCAATGCGTAGCTCTTTGCAAAAGAGAGATATTGGCAAGGAAAAGCTGTCTTTCAACTCTTCCACAACTGAAAAACAGATAGTGTTCCCAAGCCTTCCATCCTGTAATATCTTCAGTCTCTCGTCAATGAAGAAAACAATCCCTCCAGCAGACTCTTCAACCACGATACAAGATCACAGCCAAAAGGGCGAGAAGCAACTACACTTGCGTTTAACCAAAATGGCTAAAATTTAGTGGAGGAAAGTGCAGTGCACCAAAACATAAGCTGACACAATCATGGAGAATGCGCCAGCATATATGCTCTTCTATCTATATTTTGCAAACCTGCTCTTGTCCCCTCCAGCTGCTCCATGTAGATTTGACGCCTGGCAAGGTGCATAACCCACTGACAAGCAGGCACACTCCTGCATGAGTTTTCACTCTCACTAGCAGGATGATACACATTCATTTGCATGTGCTCCACCTCTGACACACCGCCCACCCAACCACCCAGTCACCAGAGCCACCCACAAGCCAACTGGCTCCGTGATTTAATTTGCACAGTGCAGTCATCCAGGCAGCATGTCCTTCTCAATGGAATAATCTCTGGTTCCATGGAATCTTCCGCATTGGAATGCTGCGGAACAAAAAGGATTTAAACATTCAGCTTGCTAGCATTCAATGTACCTGCGGCTTGGCTCTAGCACATGGGTCTTCATCCTGTGGCCCTCCAGCTGCTGTGAAACTACACATCCCAGCATGCCCTGCCACAGTTTTGCTATTAAGGTATGCTAAAACTGAGGCAGGGCATGCTGGTATATGTAGTTCCACAGCAGCTGGAGGGTCGCAGGTTGAAGACCCATATTCTAGCATGCCTGTTCTATGATGCATGTTCCGTGATGTCACAATCAGCTTGGAATGGGGTGTCTAGCATGCATTTGCTGACAGCCACTTGAGGGAGACACACATCAGGAGATGCAGCATATCGGAGGTCTTCGATGCCTTTCCAGCAAATGCACACCACCAGCTGCTGGTCTGGACACAAAACAATACCCACAATTGAAGGCTCAAAATGCCCAACTACAGGATTAATGTAAGTAGTGAATTTAGGAATGAATTTAGAAGTAGGAAATTAAGTTAGTTCACAAGTACATTCAAATTCCGATCTAAAGTCTAGGTAGGCCTCACGTCCTGGCAGCCACCAGCATTTAAAAATGCCTTGATTAGAGGTAGGGAATTAAATGTAGATAAGAAGTAGACACAAAATAACACTCCACAGAGCAATTATCAGGTGTCTTTATCAATTGTTGCATTTAAAAAATCAAGCAATTAGGGAACACAATGTTGCGACAATGTAACCCTATTTGCAAAATAGTACTAAATAAGTTTGTCGATGTAAGACATTTGCAAAGGCGCAAACAAAACACGCTGGAAAATGCAACTGAATCTGTTTTTGGAGGTTAGAATAGATGCAGGATCAAGTAGCTCAATGGGTAGGGTGTTTGATTAGAATTCAACAGGTTATAGATTTGAATCCTGGGTATGATAGTTTGAGGTGTTATTTAATAAAGTATGTTTATATATTAGTCACACATGGCTTACTTTTACAAATGGCATGTCACCAGTTAGTGCTGACTGCTGATATGCCATTTGCACAAACACCCCATGTGTGACTGTATATGCATTTAAGGAGGGCACCCCGGCAATACCACAAACCATTGAGTGTCAAGTATACTAGATATATCTTCATATCTCATGTGCTTTCTCTGAGACCAATCTTGTTATGCCCCTTCCCCACAAGGCATGCGCCTTTTGTCCATATTGCAAAAATGGGGAGGGGAGGGGGGGGGCATATAATTCTCTGTCACAGGGCACCAAAAAGTCTAGTTATGGCTCTGGTATGCATTATGTAATCTGGCAGACCATATCTCCAACACTGGCTGGTTGGAATAGAAATCCGGTTATCTATGTGAGCAAATGACCATCAACGATTTACTCTCAAACACTAGAAAATGGACAAACATGGTCCCCTAAACAAATTGGTTAAATTTTGGGTTTAACCAATTTGTGTAATGACCATTTTTGACCACTTTTCTAGTGTTTGGGAGCAAATGGTTAATTGACATTTGCTACTATACATTACCAGATTTTCATTCCACCCATATCTGGATAGATAGCCTGACAGATAATTGTGTAGTGTACGCCCAGGATAACTGTCAGTTGTGCTTTCTTTTATGACGGCACATAAATGGTTGGGCAGATCCAGAGCAAGCAATGCCCACTCATGCATAGTTGTCAACTGATGTGAAGTTCCAGGGGGCAATCTCAGTTATAAAGAAAAGTATCTGGAAATTGTCCCTAGTTTAAAAAAAAATAAAAAAAAAAATTGATCAACTCCATTTATTTAGTATGATATCCCAGCAGTCAGAACAACATACTTTATTAAATAACACATCTCAAACTACCATACCCAGGATTCAAACCTATAACCTGTTGAATTCTAATCAAACACCCTACCTATTGAGCTATTTGATCCTGCATAAAAATTGTGAACATTATATGAAGCTATTGCTACTTTGCAAAAAAAAAGTATCAGCATTACAACGCAGCAGATCCATGCAGTTTGCAGCCACACACTACATGTATCTGCTCAGCCACAATGCTGATTATTTCTTCACAAAGTACAAGGTGAGCTCCAAACAGAATTCTCTAGCCTAGAATTATACCTTTCTATGCCAAACCTAGAAGTCGGGCCCCCCACCCTGGGATCCCCCAGAGGGAGGCCTGCACCGTCATGCGGCAGGCTTGTCCGTTTTGGAAGCAGGCTGATGGGCAGCCCAGGCTTGCTTCAGTCTGGGCTTGGCAGGTCTGGAAGCATGAGCTTGCTTTGGGTATGCCTGACCTTGGGTACGCTTTACCTGAGGGATGAAAGGGCCAAGGGAAAGTACTTTTAGCCTTCTGCGTGGTAGGAGTCATACGAGGTAGGCAAGCTGTTTTAGCAGTAGCCAGATCAGCTACAATCTTATTGAGGTCTTCTCCAAAGAGAGTGTCTCCCTTGAAAGGAAGCACCTCCAGGGTTTTCTTGGAATCCATATCCACCGACCAGGATCTCAACCAGCTGTATAAAGTATTACCTTGGAACTGGCTCTCCACTCCCCATTATCTGGTTATCATGGCTTCCTCCGCCAGTGTCCAGACTCGCTTGCTGAAGCTCGGCCACTTCTTCCTAGCAGCAGGCTCCTGGATCACTGGGCAGCAGAGGTGCTTGGGAGCCGGAAGGGGGCGGAGCAATCAGGCAGGCAGTTGCAGTGCTGCCCAGCTATCTGTGGTGTGAGAAGAAGCAGGGGCACCCCACCGCTGGCAGTGCTGCAGCTAGCGGTGGTGGCAGCGGCGAGGCTGCTGGGCTGGGTCTTGAAAAAGGTGGAAAGAAGGGTTTTACGGCATGGAATGTACAAACTGCGAGACCCTGCTGGTAGCGCCTTTGTCTATTTAGTAGGAAGGGCACGTAACAGCCGGGGGGCAATGGAGGAAGCCCCTTTTGGGCTGGAGCCCCTTCAGGGCTGGAGCCCGGCGGCAACTGACTCCGTTGTCTCTGGCAGTTCTGCCCCTGGACTAGAGGAATGGTCAAGAACATGGCAACATTTAATGCCAAAAAATGCAAAATCATACACGTCTCAAAAATGCAAAGGCTAACTATAATATTAAGGGCATTATAATGGCAAGAGGAAAGCTATCTAAGTATTACTATTTCAGGTGAGCAATGTAACAAAGCAATAGGAAAGGCAAGTCAGATGCTTGTTTGCATAGGTTAAAGAACCAGTAGCAGAAAAAAGTAATACAGGTTGAGTATCCCATATGCAAATATTCCGAAATACGGAATATTCCGAAATACGGACTTTTTTGAGTGAGACTGAGATAGTGAAACCTTTGTTTTTTGATGGCTCAGTGTACACAAACGTTGTTTAATACTCAAAGTTATTAAAAATATTGTATTAAATGAACTTCAGACTGTGTGTATAAGGTGTATATGACACATGAATGAATTCTGTGAATGTACACACACTTTGTTTAATGCACAAAGTTATAAAAAATATTGGCTAAAATGACCTTCAGGCTGTGTGTATAAGGTGTATATGAAACATAAATGCATTCTGTGCTTAGATTTAGGTCCCATCACCATAATATCTCGTTATGGTATGCAATTATTCCAAAATACAGAAAAATCCGATATCCAAAATTCCTCTGGTCCCAAGCATTTTGGATAAGGGATACTCAACCTGTAATGCCACTGTATAGGTCCTTGGTACAGCCACATTTAGAATCCTGTGTTCAGTTCCAGAAGCCATATCTCCAGAAGGCTGTAAATACATTAGGGCAACTAAAATTGTGCATGGCCTACATCACAAAACTTACCTGGAAATACTAAAAAATGTTGATGTGTATAGTTTGGAGAAGGGAAGAGGGAACATACAGTAATAGAAACATTTAAATATATAGGGAGGAATGTAATAGGGTGTGAGAATCAGAAAGTGAGAGATTTTGTGTTTTTTCCTGTTTTTTTTTTTTTTTTATTGTTTGTTTTTTAAAGTGGCAATCCTTTACATGGCAAAACCAGGTTGATATTTGCCATGTAAAGGATTGCCACCGTGGGCATGTGTAGAAGGGGCACTGCTACTGTTGGCATTATGTGTGTAAGCTGCACTGATATGGTGGTTATGTGTATAAAGGGCACTGCGACTGTGGGTATTATTATTATTATTATTATTATTATTACATGCGGTGTAATGACAATAAGATAGTGCTACTGTGTGGCGTATTTTGATTTGGGGTGCTATTGTGTGGCCATGCCCCTTCCTTGTGATACCACACCTTCTTTTTTTAAGGAGCGCACTGTCCCTTTATTAAGTATTGGAGAGAGGGCCCAAATTAATAGTTTGCAGGGAGGCGCCAAACACCCTAGCACTGGCCCTTTGGTAGGGGACAGGATTTGCTTCTGCTTGTGCACATATGTTATGATTGCCAGCCAACAGCACTGGTTTTGCCTATAACACTAACTATAAATATTTTGAATTGGTCCTGGACCACCAATCCAAGGCACCCCTGCAAGTGTCCTGAGGCACCCCAGGGTGCAGTTTGAGAACCACTGGTCTAGTGAGTACCCAGGATAATTATTGTAGCTGGTCTGCGGGTAACAGCTCTCAGATCCACTTCTAGAAAAAATGCAGCAATGTAATTTGAGTGACAAACTGCAGAGATGAACCCTTTCTGTGACTGCTGCACAGGGATCACACAAACTCTATTCATAGGGCTGACTTCACTTAGGGGAGATGTTCTCACCCCGCAAAGAAGTGCGAGTATATACCGCACTTACGGTACCATTGGATTTACAGATATTTTCTTGCAATACACTATGGGGGTCATTCTGAGTTGATTGCTCGCTAGCAGTTTTTAGCAGCCATGCAAACGCATTGTCGCTGCCCACTGGAGAGTGTATATTCACTTTGGAGAAGTGCGAACACTTGAGCAGCCGAGCGCCTGCAAAATCGTTTCAAAATAAGACCAGCACTGTAGTTACACTTCGTGTGCGTTGATTCTAACAACCGAGGGACGGCTTTTGATGTCACACACCCATCCAGCGAATGCCCAGCCACGTCTGCATTTCTTCTGCCACGCCTGCATTTTTCCAAGCACTCCCTGAAAACGGTCAGTTGACACCCAGAAACGCCCTCTTTCTGTCAATCTCCTTGTGGCCTGTTCTGTGATTGGAATAATCGCTAGAACTAGTGCAAAACCACAATGGACTTTGTACCCGTACGATGCGCATGCACATTACGGAGCATGCGCATGCACAGATTAGCCATTTTTTTTCAACTGATTGCTACGCAGCGAACAACGGCAGCAAGCGATCAACTCGGAATGACCCCCTATATACATAGAAACATGGATTTTTACTGCAGGAATTATGGTTAGTTTAGGGGTATCGGTTAGGGTCAACAGAGGTGTAGCTAGGGGTCCAAGCGCCCCTGGCAAAGTAAGGGACTGGCGCCCCCCCTTCCGATAAAGCATTGCAGTCCATTGGCGGTTACCATGTTGGAGCCACAGCAACTGACCCCCTCCCCCACACGCTGCCCTACATCATCGGCTGGGATTCACTGTTGGTGTGAAGCCACTGGGAACATTCTGGTAGCATTAGCAGCAGTCTGTGTCATAGATAGGGAAGGCAGAAGGTTAACTAGCTAATAGCAGTCTGTTGGCAGCAGAGGCTGGGCGGGGGGCTGAGAATGAGCCAACGCTGATCAGTGTCCAGTCTGCTCAGACAAAAATATTTTGTGATCAGGGCTGGTTCTAGACCAAAGGAGCCAATGGCAAAAATTTCCTTTGGCACCCCCCCCCCACACACACACACACACACACACACACACACACACACACCAAAAAAGAACATATCCCAGTTTAACATAACGCTATGTGGTGCAAGGTGTGGAGCTGGTCACTTGTATCAGACCTCTGACATTTGCCTTTTCACCCATATTGCATACTTTTTCTTGCAGGTTGTGTCTTAATTCAAGAAGTGTTCTAAGTACTTCAGCTTAGTATCTTTACTGACCCCTCTTTACCCCACACTACATAACTGACCCCTCTATACCCTACACTACATCACTGACCTTTCTATAACCATCACTGCATTACTGACCCCTCTATACAGTACACTGACCTCTATATACCTGCTAGTACATCCCTGATGCCTATATTCCCTAAGCTAAATCCCTGATGCCTCTATTCCCTACGCTACATCCCTGACGCCTATATTCCCTATGCTACATCCCTGACGCCTCTATACCCTACGCTACATCCCTGATGCCTCTATTCCCTACGCTACATTCCTGATGCCTCTATAACCTACGCTACATCCCTGACGCCTCTATACCCTACGCTACATCCCTGACGCCTCTATACAGTACAATGCATTACTGATCCCTCTAGACCATACATCCTCATTACATCAGAGAGATAGTGAAACACTGGAAAAAATAAGGATAAAGTGGACTACAGAAACTGATGCTCTAAACAAAGGAGAGAGAGAGAAAAGCACAAAGGAAAGTGGGCAATCGGAACACCATAGAGAGAGGAGAGATAGAAATGCCTGAAAAAGTAAAGGGGGTTGGGTATGGCATCCGGCGCTCGGGATTCCAGCAGTCACATGATACCTAATCCTAATCCTAACCCTCTGGGGGGGTGGCGGATAGGGCTAACCCTCAGGGGGTGGCAGCTAGGACTAACCCCCCCCCCCCTCCTAGTGCCTTCTCTAACACCCCCTCCCCCGGTCCTAACCCTCCCTCCAATACTCGCCTTCGGGATGTTGGCTGTCTGTGTGCCGGCACCAGTCTCCCAAGTGGTGTCAGGATTCCAACATCGGTCAAATGACCGCCGGTATACCGTCTGCCGGGATGGTAAATGTATCCTGAGGACAGGTAGTGAGTGTGGAGGGATAGGTGGTTCAGTAAAATGTAACAGCTCAAACTGCGATCATTCACTGATAAATTGATTTATAGCTCTCCCTTTTTAACCATTGCAGTCATAAAAGCAATGTTTTTTAAACTTTTAAATAAAGCTTGTTAGCATCCCCAGCACACTGTATATGCTGGGAGATGTAGTTCTCAAAATGAAAACATTTAATTACTGTATGAACTCTAATTCCCCAACTGAAACCTCTCACAAACACACTGTCACGATCCGGGTATCTGGACGCCATTTCTTACCCATCAGATGCCTCCTAAGGCTGGCTCAGCGCTCCAGGACCGGATCCCATCTGTTATCCTGATGTGTACATTCCTGTATCCTCTCCTGTCACTCTGGGACGCTGTCACAGTAAACGCCATATTACACCTGGCATGGCGTCTCCCGCGGCCTCCGCCGCCGTCCCTGAACTTCTGCATGCAGAGTGTCTGAGTGGCGATTACGTCAGCCGCGGCCTCCGCTGTGTCCGCGTGGTGGGATGTGCATCTGTCAGCCTGGCGCCTCCTGTCTCCGGTGGCCGGCGCCGCCATTACTGTTTTCATTACCACATGGATTACAAACCAAACTTCCCTCCAAGTGTCTGCATGGGCGCAGCCATCTTGGATTCTGTCAGCTGATCATTTCCACCAATCTGTTCTCAGTATTGATAATCTGCATAATTGCCTAGCCAATCCCTTCCTTGCTGCAGGTATAAATACACTGTGCCTGAGCAAGGAAGGCGTCAGTGCTTTGGTTGTCAAACCTAGTTCCTGTTTGTCTCTCTCCTGTGATTGTCTTCCAGGTTCCAGCTCCTGTCTCAAGACTTCCACCATAGAGACCCGCACCAGCATTCCACCTGCGGTGTAGCCTGACTCTCCAATCCATTGTGGATTCATCTGTTTCCAGCTACAACATTACCTGCTTCCAGCTCAGCTTTCAGCAGAGTACAGCTTCCCTTAAAGGGCCGGTGTCCTTTCTACACTTTACCACTCTCCACCGGTATTATTATTTCTCCGCTCTCAAGTTCTACATTTCAGTTCATATTTCATCGCTCCCAAGTTCATTTATTATTTAACTGGTTCCAGCCAGTATCCACTCCGTGCTAACAACAGTCTGGTTCCAGCCAGTATCCACAGCAGCTGTTTTACCTTCAGCAACCCAGCTTTTCCTGGAACACCAGCTGGCACAATCCTGGGTTATCTCCATTGCTACAGTCGGGCCTGGTAAGGACTTTCCATCTAGAAGATCATAAGAACTATCTCACACTACCAGTGCCCTGTGGCTCCTGCCATCCTGTAGTACCCAGGAACTGTATTTATTATTTGCTGACTTTTACGTTTTCTTTTACTGCTGCTGTGTTGCGGAGATGTCATAATAAACATCATTGACTTTTATCCAAGTTGTCGTGGTCACGCCTTCGGGCAGTTATTATTCATGTTACTTACATGTCCAGGGGTCTGATACAACCTCCCAGGTTCCGGTACATCTCAGCCCCTACAACTGAGGCTGCCTCCCGTCAGCTCAGGCCCTCAGTTGTGACAGTAAGCACTGACCTAATGAATCCAGCCGGAGACCAGGATCAAGCGGCCAGGCCGATGCAAGAACTAGCAGCCCGACTAGAGCATCAGGAGGCTGCACAGGGCCACATCATCCGCTGTCTCCAGGATCTCTCTACTCGGCTGGATGGGATTCAGACAACTCTCCGTGGATCAGGCGCGTCTGGTGCGTCAACCACAGTGACTCCAGCTATAACCCCACCCACCTTACCCATTTCTGCTCCACGTCTTCATCTTCCAACGCCAGCAAAATTTGACGGATCTCCAAGATTCTGCAGGGGATTTCTCAACCAGTGTGAGATTCAGTTTGAGCTACAACCTGGCAATTTTCCCAGTGACCGTACAAAAATTGCCTACATTATTTCTCTTCTCAGTGGCTCAGCCCTTGATTGGGCATCACCGTTATGGGAGAGGTCCGACACCCTGCTATCTTCCTACACTGCCTTCGTGTCAACATTCAGGCGCATCTTCGACGAGCCAGGCCGGGTAACCTCAGCTTCATCCGAGATTCTCCGTTTACGCCAGGGGTCACGTACTGTAGGACAATATCTGATACAGTTCCAGATCCTGGCATCCGAACTGGCATGGAACGACGAGGCCCTGTATGCTGCATTCTGGCATGGCTTATCTGAGCGTATTAAAGATGAGTTAGCTACCAGAGACTTACCTTCTAAGTTAGATGAGCTAATCTCACTCTGCACGAAAGTTGATTTACGTTTCAGAGAGAGAGCAACTGAGCGTGGAAGATCATCTGCTCCAAAATCTTCTGCTCCTCCTCCTCGTCAACTGTCACCATCTAAAGATGAGCCCATGCAACTTGGCCGTTCCCGTTTAACTCCTGCTGAGCGCCGAAGACGTCTCTCTGAGTCTCTTTGCCTTTACTGTGCAGCTCCGTCTCACACCATCAATGCCTGTCCCGAACGTCCGGGAAAACTCCAAACCCTAGCTCGCCCAGGAGAGGGCCGGCTAGGAATAATGATCTCCTCTCCATCTCCTCATGATTGTAATCTCCCAGTGTCGCTCCAAATTGCTCAACGTTATCGGAACGTCATTGCCCTCCTTGATTCCGGAGCAGCTGGGAACTTTATTACCGAAGCCTATGTTAAACGGTGGTCCCTACCCACCGAGAGACTTCCTTCGTCCATCTCCTTAACTGCCGTGGATGGCAGTAAAATTTTTGATACAGTTATTGCTCTAAGGACTCTACCAGTTCGTCTGAGAGTGGGAGTTCTTCATTCCGAACTTATTTCACTTTTAGTGATTCCAAGAGCCACACATCCTGTGGTCCTGGGCCTTCCATGGCTCCGTCTTCACAATCCTACAATTGATTGGACGACTACGCAAATCCTGGCATGGGGTTCCTCCTGTGCTGAGACATGTTTGTTTAAAGTATTGCCTGTCTGTTCTTCCTCCCCCAGGTCGTCTGATGTTCCACCTCCTCCATATCAAGATTTCACGGATGTGTTCAGTAAAGCTTCTGCTGATATCCTTCCTCCTCATAGAGAATGGGACTGTCCGATTGATCTCGTTCCAGGGAAGGTTCCACCTCGAGGCCGAACTTATCCGTTGTCTCTGCCTGAGACGCATTCTATGGAGGAATATATTAAAGAGAACCTAGCAAAGGGGTTCATTCGACCTTCTTCTTCTCCAGCCGGCGCAGGCTTCTTTTTTGTAAAAAAGAAAGATGGTGGTCTGCGGCCATGCATCGACTACAGAGGTTTGAACGACATTACCATCAAGAACCGTTATCCTTTACCCCTGATTACTGAGCTCTTTGACAGAGTTAGCGGAGCTACCATCTTTACAAAGCTGGACTTGCGAGGTGCATACAATCTCATCCGGATCCGTGAGGGTGACGAGTGGAAGACCGCCTTTAACACCCGTGACGGACATTATGAGTACCTCGTCATGCCCTTCGGATTGAGCAATGCTCCAGCTGTCTTCCAGCATTTTGTCAATGAGATCTTCAGAGACATTCTATACCGTCATGTCGTGGTCTATCTAGACGATATCCTCATTTTTGCCAACGATTTAGAGGAACATCGTTTTTGGGTTAAAGAGGTTCTGTCCCGTCTCCGTGTCAATCATCTCTATTGCAAATTAGAAAAATGCGTCTTTGAAGTCAAGTCCATTCCGTTTCTAGGGTACATTGTGTCCGGTTCCGGACTAGAGATGGATCCTGAGAAACTACAAGCAATCCAAAATTGGCCGGTACCCTTAACCCTCAAAGGGGTCCAGAGGTTCTTAGGGTTCGCCAACTATTACCGAAAGTTTATACGAGACTTTTCAACCATTGTGGCGCCTATTACTGCTTTCACTAAGAAGGGTGCTAACCCGTCCAAGTGGTCTGAAGAAGCCATGCAAGCATTTCATCTTTTAAAACAAAGGTTCATCTCTGCGCCTGTTCTGAAACAGCCTGACATCGACTCTCCTTTCATCTTAGAGGTGGATGCCTCCTCCGTTGGAGTAGGAGCGGTGTTATCTCAGAGGGCTAAAGATGGCCATTTACACCCTTGCAGTTTCTTCTCCCGGAAGTTCTCCCCAGCTGAGCGCAACTATGCCATTGGCGACCAGGAGTTGCTAGCCATCAAGCTCGCTCTAGAAGAGTGGAGGTATCTGTTGGAGGGAGCTTCTCATTCAATCACCATACTTACAGACCACAAGAACCTTTTATACCAGAAGGGCGCACAATGTCTCAACCCTTCGTCAGGCCAGATGGGCACTTTTCTTTTCCAGGTTCGACTTTAAACTCCAGTTCTGTCCGGGCTCTCAGAATCGCAAGGCCGATGCCCTTTCCCGCTCATGGGAGCAAGAAAATGAGTCAGAGTCTTCAGACAAGCATCCTATTATAAATCCGTTGGCATTCTCCACGGTAGGGATGGACTCTACGCCCCCATCAGGGAAAAGTTTTGTGAAGCCGATGCTAAGGAAGAAGCTCATGCATTGGGCCCATGCTTCCCGTTTTGCCGGACATACAGGTATCCAAAAAACCCTGGAGTTTATCTCTAGGTCCTATTGGTGGCCAACTCTGAAAAAGGACGTCTTGGAGTTTATTGCATCTTGCCCAAAGTGTGCCCAACATAAAGTATCCCGCCAGTCGCCTGCGGGGCAACTGGTTCCACTATCCGTTCCCCGTCGACCATGGACCCACTTGTCGATGGATTTCATTACAGACTTACCCATGTGCAACAAATTCAATACCATCTGGGTGGTAGTTGACCGGTTCACCAAGATGGCACACTTCATTCCTCTCACCGGTCTTCCGTCAGCTTCCAAGTTGGCTCAAGTATTCATACAAGAGATCTTCCGACTCCACGGTCTTCCTGAAGAAATTATCTCAGATCGAGGAGTTCAATTCACAGCCAAATTCTGGCGAAGTTTATGTCAAGTCCTCCAAGTCAAGCTAAAGTTTTCCACGGCTTACCATCCTCAGACCAATGGTCAAACCGAGAGGGTGAATCAGGACTTGGAGGCCTTCCTCCGCATCTATGTGTCCTCCTCTCAAGATGACTGGGTTCAATTACTTCCCTGGGCCGAGTTCTGTCATAACAACCAGTATCATTCTTCATCTGCTTCAACACCATTCTTCACTAACTTTGGATTCCACCCTAAAGTCCCTGAGTTCCAATCGCTTCCAGCAACCTCTGTTCCCGCAGTGGATATCACCTTGCATCAGTTTGCCAATATCTGGAAGAGCGTACGATCAGCTCTGCTCAAGGCATCGTTCAGGTACAAGAAGTTTGCGGATAAGAAGCGTCGAGCAGTTCCTGCTCTCAAGGTGGGTGATCGGGTATGGTTATCCGCGAAGAATTTGAGGTTAAGAGTTCCCAGTATGAAGTTTGCACCTCGCTATATCGGTCCTTTCAAGATTGAACAAGTCATCAATCCTGTTGCTTACAGACTCCAGTTGCCTCCCTTCTTAAAAATACCCAGGACATTCCATGTTTCCCTGTTGAAACCGCTGATCTTGAATCGGTTTCATTCCTCACTTCCTCCAACTCCGAAAGTCCAAACTCAACGAGGCGTTGAGTATGAAGTGGCCAAGATCCTGGACTCATGTCACCGTTACGGTCAACTACAATATCTTATTGACTGGAAGGGTTATGGTCCTGAGGAACGTTCATGGACCAATGCTTCTGATGTCCATGCTCCTGCCTTGGTCCGGAGATTCCATTCCAAGTTTCCTCAAAAGCCAAAGAAGTGTCCTTGGGCCACTCCTAAAGGGGGGGGGTGCTGTCACGATCCGGGTATCTGGACGCCATTTCTTACCCATCAGATGCCTCCTAAGGCTGGCTCAGCGCTCCAGGACCGGATCCCATCTGTTATCCTGATGTGTACATTCCTGTATCCTCTCCTGTCACTCTGGGACGCTGTCACAGTAAACGCCATATTACACCTGGCATGGCGTCTCCCGCGGCCTCCGCCGCCGTCCCTGAACTTCTGCATGCAGAGTGTCTGAGTGGCGATTACGTCAGCCGCGGCCTCCGCTGTGTCCGCGTGGTGGGATGTGCATCTGTCAGCCTGGCGCCTCCTGTCTCCGGTGGCCGGTGCCGCCATTACTGTTTTCATTACCACATGGATTACAAACCAAACTTCCCTCCAAGTGTCTGCATGGGCGCAGCCATCTTGGATTCTGTCAGCTGATCATTTCCACCAATCTGTTCTCAGTATTGATAATCTGCATAATTGCCTAGCCAATCCCTTCCTTGCTGCAGGTATAAATACACTGTGCCTGAGCAAGGAAGGCGTCAGTGCTTTGGTTGTCAAACCTAGTTCCTGTTTGTCTCTCTCCTGTGATTGTCTTCCAGGTTCCAGCTCCTGTCTCAAGACTTCCACCATAGAGACCCGCACCAGCATTCCACCTGCGGTGTAGCCTGACTCTCCAATCCATTGTGGATTCATCTGTTTCCAGCTACAACATTACCTGCTTCCAGCTCAGCTTTCAGCAGAGTACAGCTTCCCTTAAAGGGCCGGTGTCCTTTCTACACTTTACCACTCTCCACCGGTATTATTATTTCTCCGCTCTCAAGTTCTACATTTCAGTTCATATTTCATCGCTCCCAAGTTCATTTATTATTTAACTGGTTCCAGCCAGTATCCACTCCGTGCTAACAACAGTCTGGTTCCAGCCAGTATCCACAGCAGCTGTTTTACCTTCAGCAACCCAGCTTTTCCTGGAACACCAGCTGGCACAATCCTGGGTTATCTCCATTGCTACAGTCGGGCCTGGTAAGGACTTTCCATCTAGAAGATCATAAGAACTATCTCACACTACCAGTGCCCTGTGGCTCCTGCCATCCTGTAGTACCCAGGAACTGTATTTATTATTTGCTGACTTTTACGTTTTCTTTTACTGCTGCTGTGTTGCGGAGTTGTCATAATAAACATCATTGACTTTTATCCAAGTTGTCGTGGTCACGCCTTCGGGCAGTTATTATTCATGTTACTTACATGTCCAGGGGTCTGATACAACCTCCCAGGTTCCGGTACATCTCAGCCCCTACAACTGAGGCTGCCTCCCGTCAGCTCAGGCCCTCAGTTGTGACACACACACTCCTAAATCTAGTACACACACACACACACACACACATTTCCCCAGTACTGACAACTCTCATCACTTCCACACACTGACAACTCCCTCCTGCTCCTCTCCCCACTGACACTGACAGCTCCCTCACAGTCACACACATCCTCCACCCCCCCACCCCCCCCCCACACACACACTGATAGCACACATGCACAAATCCCCCCCTCCTCGACACTAACTGTCACGGACTGCTTGGGCAGCAGGGGGCAGGCTCTGACTTGAAGTGCTGAAATTCAACAGCTCTCTCGAACTTGCAAGGCATGGCTGTGCAGCTGTCTCCAGCCATCTCCTTGCCCACTGTGTAATTTGTGGCGTTCTCTGATGTTCCCCGCTCTGCCTCTACAACCGGCACATAATGTACAGCAGTGGTGACTCCTGAGTATGGGCCTGGAGAACTCCGCCTACCGGGGGGTAGGGATTAATAATTTCAAAGGGGCAGAGCTAGGAGTGAAGCAGTGGACAGCAGTTGAGGGGCGTTTCAAACTGTAACAGGGTTGGGACAATTTCAGTATCCTTCCCTCACCGTCTAATTGGTCAGTCCCACGCTGATTGCCATAGCGCCCTTTCGAGACTGCAGAACTCTATCCCTTAGCCACGGTTGGCACAGCTGGATGGTGCCCCTGGCAAGTGCCATCCTGGCCAAGGGGTAGATACGCCCCTGAGGGTCAGGGCCAGAAACAGAAATCTCGGGGCCCAGTACACTGATATCTCTGGGGCCCCCTCAACCCCCCCTTAACTTGGCAGAGGGATCTTTAAAAAAAAATGGAGCCTTTGACTCGGACCGTCAGTGAGGCCGGCAGGTGGTTTTCATACTGGGCTATCCAGCTCTTCGGTGGCAGTGGCAGGGACATTCAGAAAAGGGCCAGCACAGCAACATGCATAATAATGGCAATACAGTATGGACCACAGGGACTGGACAAAGTGATGGGGTAAAAGGAGGGGGGAGGGTTTAGTTGGCCTGTTAATTGTTTTCCTGCTTAAATTGAGCAGTTGGTGGATACACTTTAAAAAGCAATATTGGCACTGTGGCCCCATTATTTCTGTTCTTAATACTTGGAGCCCTGAACAAGTGTCCCCTTTGTCCCCCCTGTCACCGGGCCTGTTCAGGCGTTACCTATGGAGAAGCTGCGACATGACATCCTAGGACACGATACTGCACCATGCATCACCATTATATTTCAGTGTGCCTTGTCAATATTTAAATCTTGTTCTGTGTGACGTGAGTTGTAAATGGTTGAAAATCTCTGTGCTACAGTATCGTCACCATGTAGTTATAACAACACCGCAAAACCACCAAAAGACGTGTTTTGGTAGAGGGACTGCTGGAGGGGCCCATTGGGGCCCCCAGTTTGCTACCCCACCCCAGTATACCTGTGCTGTAGCCAGTGGAAGGGGCACTATCTTCCCGGTGATCTCTTCGGGAAGATGGTGCCGCACATAGAAAGCAAAGACTCTGGCTGCACTCTCCTGCCCTCGCTCTAAGCAAGGTGATCGGGCCACAAAAGGACCCCTGCCGGACCCCGGCCTGTGGGCCACAAAAGGATGCATTGGGGGCGGCATGCGGCCCATGGGTTTGACACCCCTGCCCTAGAGTATCAAAATTTGTTTCACGGCACCCCTAGGCCAAAGTTTTTTTTATTGAGAAATTCAGAAAAAAATATAAAATTAAGTAAATTGTGTTTATAGCATGTCATCCTCAGGTTCAGTTATGTTGTGAGGGAATGGTTTTGCCAATTTAATAAAGTATAAATAATTTTAATTGGTCCTGGACCACCAAACTATGCTACCAGTGCAAGAACCCCAGTTTGGAAACTACTGCCATAAAATAAACCTTTTTTGTTTTTTTTAAACTACATGTAATACACCTTAGAGCTCAGTTCCTAAAAGGTTTTAAACCCTTGCATACAGTAAACTACACATATTTAAAAATCCTACACCGGGCACAAGTGCTCACGGGCCAATTTCATGGCAGTCTCGGATAGGAGGGCATTGTGGATTCACCAAGGGAATGCTGATGCTGACTCCAAGAAGAAAGGGAGTCTCTTCCCTATGAAGGTGAAGCCTTGTTTGGCGACGGCCTAGTTAATTTGATCTCGGCAGCTCCCGCAGGTAAGTCATCCTTCTTGCCCTATGTTCCCTCTCAACGGATGAAGACGCATAATTATCTGACGCAGTCATTTCGGCCCAATAGATATGCAAGAAGTTAAGATTCCCCTTTCTTTGCAGGTAGAGGAAGGAAAAGAGGGAAGAGGTCTGTAGCCTCTTCAAGATCGCAGGAGCAGAGATCGTCCTCTGCTTCTGCCAAATCCACTGCATGACGCTGGGGCTCTCTTGCAGGAGCCCGCACCAGTGGGGGGCACGTCTAAAACTCTTCAGTCAGTTCTGGATTCATTCGGACCTGGACTCGTGGGTTTTACAAATAGTGGCCCTCATTCCGAGTTGTTCGCTCGGAGTTTTTCATCGCATCGCAGTGAGAATTCTCTTAGTGCGCATGCGCAATGTTCGCACTGCGACTGCGCCAAGTAACTTTACTATGAAGAAAGTATTTTTACTCACGGCATTTTCATCGCTCCGACGTTCGCATTGTGATTGACAGGAAATGGGTGTTACTGGGCGGATGCACGGCGTTTTAGGGGCGTGTGGCTGGAAACGCTACCGTTTCCGGAAAAAACGCAGGAGTGGCCGGAGAAACGGTGGGAGTGCCTGGGCGAACGCTGGGTGTGTTTATGACGTCAGCCAGGAACGAAAAGCACTGAACTGATCGCACAGGCAGAGTAAGTCTGAAGCTACTCAGAAACTGCTAACTCGTTTGTAATCGCAATATTGCGCGTACGTCGGTCGCAATTTTAAGAAGCTAAGATTCACTCCCAGTAGGCGGCGGCTTAGCGTGTGTAACTCTGCTACATTCGCCTTGCGAGCGAACAACTCGGAATGAGGGCCTGTGTCCCAAGGGTACAAACTGGGGTTTCAAGACGTTCCCCCTCACCGATTGTTCTAATCAGCCTTAGTCAGCAGGGAGAAGGTTTTTATTCAAGCCTCTTCGTGGTCCCGAAGCCGGACGGCTCAGTCAGACCAATCTTAAATCTGAAATCCCTTAATTTCTACCTAAAGAAATTCAATTTCAAGATGGAATCTCTCAGGGTAGTGATCTCCAGTCCGGGGATAAAGGAGATTTCATGGTTTTGGTAGACATAAAGGATGCCTACTTATATGTTCCCATTTAGCCACTGCATCAAGCTACCTGAGGTTTGCAATTCAGGATTGTCATTACCAATTTCAGACGTTGCCGTTTGGTCTGTCCACGGCTCCGAGGATTTTCACCAGGGTGATGGCGGAAATGATGGTTCTCCTTCGCAAGCAAGGAGTCACAATTATCCCGTACTTGGATGATCTCCTGATAAAGGCGAGATCCAGGGACCAGTTGGTGCAAAACATCTACTCTCCCTGACAGTTCTTCAACAACATGGTTGGCTCCTAAACTTGCCAAAATCGCAGTTGGTCCCAATGACGCGGTTGTTGTTTTTGGGAGTGATACTGGACACAGAAGAGGTTTTCTTCTAGTGGAAAGGCTCTGGAGATCCAGAGTCTGGTCAAACAAATTCTGAAACCAGCAAGAGTGTTAATCCATCAATGCATTCAGTTGCTGGGGAAGATGGTTGCGGCCTACGAGGCCATTCAGTTTGGCAGGTTCCATGCCAGAGTGTTCCAGTGGGACCTGTTGGACAAGTGGTCCGGATCCCACCTACACATGCACCGGAGGATAATCCTGTCTTCCAAGACCAGAATCTCACTCCATTGGTGGCTGCACAGTTCTCACCACCTAGAGGGGCGATGGTTCGGGATCCAGGACGGGATCCTAGGGACCACGGATGCAACCCTCCGAGGCTGGAGAGCAGTCACACAGGGGGAAAACATCCAAGGAAGATGGTCAAGTCTTCCTTGGATGTTTTCATCTCCACATAAATGTTCTGGAGTTAAGGGCCATTTAATAACTGCAGACACAGTACGCACTGGGACGGGTGCCCAGCATCCTCTACGGACTAAGAGAAAAGGATTTACCGGTAGGTATTAAAATCCTATTTTCTCTAACGTCCTAGAGGATGCTGTGGACTCCGTAAGGACCATGGGGATAGACGGGCTCCGCAGGAGACATGGGCACTTTAAGAAAGACTTTAGTTCTGGGTGTGCACTGGCTCCTCCCTCTATGCCCCTCCTCCAGAACTCAGTTTGATACTGTACCCAGTGGAGACTGGGTGCTTTTCAGGAGCTCTCCTGAGCTTTCTGACAGAAAGTATTTTGTTAGGTTTTTAATTTTCAGGGAGCACTGCTGGCAACAGACTCCCTCATCGAGGGACTGAGGGGAGAGAAGCAGCCCTACTCTCTGAGTTGCAAGGTCCTGCTTCTTAGGCTACTAGACACCATTAGCTCCAGTGGGATTGGTACGCAGGATCTCACCCTCGCCGTCCGTCCCAGAGCCGCGCCGCCGTCCCCCTCGCAGAGCCGGAAGATAGAAGCCGGGTGAGTATGAGAAGAAAAGAAGACTTCAGAGGCGGCAGAAGACTTCATGATCTTCACTGAGGTAACGCACAGCACTGCAGCTGTGCGCCTTTGCTCCCATACACCTCACATACTCCGGTCACTGTAAGGGTGCAGGGCGCAGGGGGGGCGCCCTGGGCAGCAATATAAACCTCTTTCGCAAAAATATAACATATATACAGCTGGGCACTTTATATATGTATAAGCCCCCACCAATTTTACAGTTTAAGCGGGACAGACGCCCGCCTCCGAGGGGGCGGGGCTTCTCCCTCAGCACTCACCAGCGCCATTTTTTCTCCACAGCACCGCTGAGAGGAAGCTCCCCGGACTCTACCCTGCTTATACCACGTTAGACAAGAGGGTTGAAAAGAGGGGTGGGGGGGGCACATAATTCGCAAATTACATACAGCAGCACTACTGGGCAAACATTAAGTTACTGTTTTATTCCTGGGTTATATAGCGCTGAGGGGTGTGCTGGCATACTCTCTCTCTGTCTCTCCAAAGGGCCTTGTGGGGAAACTGTCTTCAGAAAAAGCATTCCCTGTGTGTGTAGTGTGTCGGTACACGTGTGTCGACATGTCTGAGGAAGAAGGCTATATTAGAGAGGAGCGGGAGCAAATGAATGTGGTGTCTCCGCCGACAGCTGATTGGATGGATATGTGGAATGTTTTAAATGCTAGTGTAAACTCATTGCACAAAAGATTAGACAAGGCAGAAGCTTTGGGACAGTCAGGGTTTCAACCCATGCCTGATCCTATGTTGCAGGGACTGTCAGGGTCTCATAAGCGCCCACTATCCCAGATTGTTGACACAGATACCGACACGGATTCTGACTCCAGTGTCGATTACGATGATGCAAAGTTACAGCCAAAATTGGCAAAATCCATTCGATTTATGATTATGGCAATAAAAGATGTTTTGCACATCACAGAGGAACCCCCTGTCGCTGACAAGAGGGTACATATGTACAAGGGAAAGAAGCCTGAGGTAACCTTTCCCCCCTCACACGAGCTGAACGAGTTATGTGAAAAAGCTTGGGAATCTCCAGATAAAAGACTGCAGATTTCCAAAAGGATTCTTATGGCGTATCCTTTCCCATCAACGGATAGGTTACGATGGGAATCCTCCCCTAGGGTGGACAAAGCATTAACACGCTTATCCAAGAAGGTAGCCCTCCCGTCCCAGGATACGGCTACCCTCAAAGAGTGTGCTGACCGCAAACAGGAGATTACCCTGAAGTCCATTTATACACATTCAGGTACCTTACTCAGACCGGCAATTGCGTCGGCCTGGGTGTGTAGTGCTGTAGCGGCATGGACAAATACCTTATCTGAGGGGATGGATAGCCTAGACAAGGATACTATTTTATTGACCCTGGGGCATATAAGAGATGCTGTCCTATATATGTGTGTATGCAAACTACAGGTGGTGCTGCAGACCCCACACCCTTTTACTTGTCTTGTAGAGCAGCTCTGAAGCTGTTACAGTGCCCAGCTGCTGCAAGAAATCAGCTTGAATGCTTCAGGGGCTTGGGCATGGCCAACATGAGCCCCACACCGAAGGAGGGTGGGGGTGTTTAATGCAAACTTGGGGTTATACAAGCGCCGCAAAAGGCCGCCATGCCCTGCATGCCCCTTTTCTCTTTTCATATACAGATGAGGGTTCCAGCCAACTTTGGCCCACTGCTTGGATGACATCACCGTATGCAAATCCGTCTGCTGCAGACCTTCCCCCAGGAATGCTTGCAATAGTTGTTGCATATGGTTTAATGTCTGAGGGTGCTTCAGTATTAGGCAGCCTTCCGCCCTCCCATGTTCATCTGAAAAGATGTGGTCTCCCTGCAGTTGTTGTCCCCAGACGAGAGTTCCCTTGTGCTTCCTCAGTTAAATCTCCTTAACTTGACGGGGGTGTGCCCGAGCAGCCGCCCTCCCCAGCCCTATCCCAACACATACTTATCTTGCATATGAGATCTCTTGATCGTGAAGATAGTTCTCACGGGTTGAGGTTCATCCTGGCCCCGCTCCCCGCTGGAGAGCGCTGATGGGGACAGCAGCGGGGCTTCAGCAGAAGGGTGAGTATGTGTGGCCAGAGACCTCCCTTCCCATGTGCAGGCCTGCAGAGTCTGCCACGCAGGATGGGGCATGTGGCACTCTCCCTCCCAGGGGCTCTTCCAGATGTAGCTCCTCAGCAGTATTTTTCCCGGGCTGCGCGGCGCTCTCCCCAACTGGCATCCGCCCTGGAACACTGCCTTCCTCAACGCAACATCAGCAGGGGGCCCTGGCCTCATCACCATCCCAGGTCTTTCTCATGTATGTATCATGTATGTGTGTGTGATATATGTATGAATCATATATGTTTGTGATATATATATATATATGTATGTATCTATCTATCTATCTATCTATCGTATGTGTGTGTATATATATGTATCTATCATGTATGTATGTATGTATCTATCTTGTATGTATGTATGTGTTCTATCTATCTATCTATCTATCTATCTATCTATCTATCTATCTATCTATCTATCTATCGTGTGTGTGATATATGTATGTATCTATCATGTATGTGTTATATGTATGTATCACACCTTCCTCTATACATATACATACATACATACATACATACATACATACACACACCTATATCTGTACGTACACTGACATACACACACCAACATCTATACATAAACACGCTGACCCCTAAACGTACACCAACGTACCCACACCTGCATCTATACCTACACATGCTGACACGTGGACGTACACCGGCTTACCCACATGTGAATCTATACATACATGTGCTGACACCTGGACATACACTGATGTACCCACACCTAACATCTATACATACACATGCTAACACCTGGACGTATACAGACGTACCCACATTTGCATCCATGCATATATAGATGTAGGTGTGTGTACGTCAGTGTACGTCCAGGTGTCAACGCGTGTATGTATAGATGCAGGTGTGGGTACGTCTGTGTATGTCCAGGTGTCAGAATGTGTATGTATAGATGCAGGTGTGGGAACGTCAGTGTAGGTTCAGGTGTCAGCGCGTGTATGTATAGATGCAGGTGCTTGTATGTCCAGATGTCAGTGCATGTATGTATAGATGCAAGTGTGGGTACGTCGGTGTATGTCCATTTGTCAGCGCGTGTATATATAGATGCAGGTGCTTGTATGTTGGTGTATGTCCAGGTGTCAGCATGTGTATGTATAGATGCAGGTGTGGGAATGTTGGTGTATGTCCAGGTGTCAGGGCGTGTATGTATGGATATTAGGTGTGGGTACATCAGTGTATGTCCAGGTGTTAGCGCATGTATGTATAGATGCAGGATAATAATCACACAGCGTGCCCCCCACCAACCACAAACCTCCCCCACCCCCCTGTATGACATAAACACCGCTAATTCCACTTACACACAATAATTTCAGTTTGCGACCAGGAGCCGGCAATGTATGTGCACCCAAATGAAGCCACTGTACATGCCCTGCAGGCTGCTATGTACTGCACAGGTGCAACAAATGTAAATGCCCTATCTTTAAAATGGGGCATATTTTACTAAATTAAAAAAACCTGTAACTTTCTGTAAAACCTTAACCCCAAAAGGCACTACACTAACATCGGGGTGTAGAGTTGGATCTTGATCCAAGGCACCAACAGGCTAAAGCTTTGACTGTTCCCAGGATGCATTGCACCGCCTCCTCTATAACCCTGCCCAGTGGCGTAACTAGACCTTTGTGGGCCCCATAGCAAAATTCTGAATGGGCCCACCAGCACTCAACAAGAATGAGTGGCGTTTGGGGTCAGAAAAGTAGAGGGGAAGGGGTCTGACAGAGTAGGGGGCAGGACATGAATGAATAGAAACTGAGGTGTCCATTATATAAAGAAATACAGTATGTGTGTCTGTGTGTATATCACACACACACACATATAAGGGAAATTCAAATGCCCTCAATTATTGCGCCCATTACACTCTGGTTTAGGTGCACAAAGCACCTAAACCTGAATAAAGTAATGGGCGCGATCATGAAAAGACACCGTTTGGTTGCCCAAATGGGTCTCTTTGCACACATTTCAGCTTGTTTCCCCTGGGGGTAGCGAGCTGAAATAAACATGTCGCACCCGTTGGCAGCAACATTAGAATAGCTGCTGACGGGCACGATTGAGGGAGGAAAGGGACATTTGAATCCAGCCCATAGATGCAATGTGAATATGTAATTTGTACCTTCCTATCTTAAAATGTATATAGTAGTGTTTACACTAGAGGTCTTTCCGAACCCCCTAATCCTAACATTGTAATTTGCTTTAGGGCGCACCTCCAATTAGTCTAGTGTTTCGTATTTTCACATTAAATACTTTCTTGCATTGGTTGGTTAAAGATTAGATCGTATATTTTTCTAGATATAGCTGTGCATAGTCTACAAGGCTACATGCTTCTCCCCTAACTAGAGTTGTGCAGCGGGCATTTTTCGTGTTTCATGTTTTGGTTTTGGTTTCGGATCCGCAGTTGTGTTTTGGATACGGACGCGTTTTGGCAAAACCACCCTTTCGGGTTTTGTATTCGGGTGATTTTTTTTTTAAAACCTCAAACAGCTAAAATCATAGAATTTGGGGGTAATTTTGATCCTATAGTATTAAGCTCAATAACCATAATTTCTACTCCTTTCCAGTCTATTCTGAACACCTCACACCTCCCAATATTATTTTTAGTCCTAAAATTTGCACCAAGGTCCCTGGATGACTAAGCTAAGCGACCCAAGTGGGCAGCACAAACACCTGGCCCATCTAGGAGTGGCACTGCAGTGTCAGACAGGATGGCACTTAAAAAAATAGCCCCAAACAGCACATGATGCAAAGATAAATAAAAAAAGAGGCGCAAGATGAAATTGTAGTGTGTCTCTCCTGCTCAGTGTCAGTTCTCAGTAGTATCCTCATCAGTGCTCAGTATCACTGCTCATTGTCTTGTGCTGCAATGTGGTGCTCAGTATACTAGAGTACATTACTAATAGTCCAGTGCTGCATCTTGCTGCTCAGTGTCAGTTCTAGTATCCTCATCAGTGCTCAGTATCACTGCTCATTGTCTTGTGCTGCATTGTGGTGCTCAGTATACTACAGAACATTACTAATAGTCCAGTGCTGCATCTGGCTGCTCAGTGTCAGTTCTAGTAATCTCATCAGTGCTCCGTATCACTGCTCATTGTCTTGTGGTGCTCAGTATACTACAGTACATTACTAATACTCCAGTGTCTTGTGCCGCATATGGCTGCTGTAGGGTGCTGTGGTAGTGTCCTGTCACTGTGCATATGTCATCATTCCAGTCACAGTGATATCTGGTATCTATCTAGTGGTATCTAATTCCAGACATTACCACCGTCTAATTCCAGATATATTACTGGCATATAATTCCACACATTAAAAAATGGAGAACAAAAAGGTGGAGGGTAAAATAGGGAAAGATCAAGATCCACTTCCAGATAGTGCTGAAGCTGCTGCCACTAGTCAAGGCAGAGACAATTCAATGCCATCAACATTATGTAATGATTATACGATACATTATATATCATATCATTGTATGGTTGTAAAATACAACTTAAAAACTTTAATGAATAAATACATAAAGTAGCTTTTATGTAACCTTTTTAAACCTATTAGCATAGACCGAATCTCATCGTGTGTATAGGCCTTTAGTTCAACAACAGCATGGGACCAGTTAGTGTGTTTTGACCACTGCACAGCACCTGGTGTTATATAGTAAGCACCACTATGGCATAGTATACAGCATTATGGGCCTGATATGAGTGTGACCAGCGGTGATGTGGAATGCAGTAGGAGGTGCTGTTTAGCAAGCACCACTTCTATATTCACCATGCAGTATATTGTGTGAATATAGAAGTGTTGGCTGTGTTATGTATTAGAGTAATTATTGCAGCTCCCAGCTAAAATTGCAACAATGTAATTTAGTGACAAGCTGCAGAGATTAACCCTTTCTGTGGCTGCTGCACAACCTCTGTTCATATCGCTGAATTCAATTAGGGAGATGTTCTCACCCCGCGAGCAAGCGCAGGTATATGCCACACTTAAATGTATGGGTATGGTCTCCATAAAATGAGCGTAGCCTTGCAGGCAAAGACTACCTTACACCCTAGTTCTTGACCCTGCACCAACAGACCTCGGCCACCACAGGGAAAAAAGTACAGTAATTTCCACCATGTTAAGCCCCACACATTAATGCCCTTTGGAACATATTATGTCACTCACCACAATATCTGTGATACACTATGCCCTACAGTAAAGCTTCTAATTACTTTTACAAAAACTGCTCAACGCCAAGAGTTTCACGTGCTGGGTGTCATGCTCATTGCCAGGGGTTTCACTCTCTGGGTGTCATGCTCATTGCCAGGGGGAACGCAGTAGGAGGTGTTATATAGTAAGCACCACTATGGCATAGTATATAGCATTATATATATTGTGAGCACTGGTGATGTTGAGTGCAGTAGAGCTGCTGCTGGGTAATTACAATTTACTACAACCACCAATATATTCTGCTGCACTATATATATGCAAAGCTAATTCTGCTGGGTAATTACAATTGACTACAACCACCAATATATTCTGCTGCACTATATCTATATTTGCAAAGCTAATTCTGCTGGGTAATTACAATTGACTACAACCACCAATATATTCTGCTGCACTATATCTATATATGCAAAGCTAATTCTGCTGAGTAATTACAATTGACTACAACCACCAATATATTCTGCTGCACTATATCTATATATGCAAAGCTAATTCTGCTGGGTAATGCAAATTGAAACATTATTGCATAGTATGTGATTTTTAAGTACTTTTTTAAAGTTTTGAATGATATAGACCCAGTTTAATCTTTGTGGAATGCCTGGTTGTTGTTTTTAAGGTAATTTATTGCCTGGCATTTGAGGTGGGGGGGGTTTGGTTACAGATTTCAATTATTGGTTTTACTTGTAATAGTCTTCTACTTAAGTCCAACGGTGTAGGCTGTGCAAAGCCGTTTGGCTGCGCATTTATTGATCCAAGCGTGCATTTTTATCAAAGCGTGATAAAATTGACACATAACAGCAGCGTTCAATCAGCGTTAATTTATCTTCAGCTGATATCGATTGTGAATTGACGTTTCTTCTCTTCTTGTCACCTACAGTTAATTACAATTAACTACAACCACCAATATATTCTGCTGCACTATATCTATATATGCAAAGCTAATTCTGCTGGGTAATGCAAATTGAAACATTATTGCATAGTATGTGATTTTGAAGTACTTTTTTAAAGTTTTGAATGATATAGACCCAGTTTAATCTTTGTGGAATGCCTGGTTGTTGTTTTTAAGGTAATTTATTGCCTGGCATTTGAGGGGGTGGGGTGTGGTTACAGATTTCAATTATTGGTTTCACTTGTAATAGTCTTCTACTTAAGTCCAATGGTGTAGGCTGTGCAAAGCCGTTTGGCTGTGCATTTATTGATCTAAGCGTGCATTTTTATCAAAGCGTGATAAAATTGACACATAACAGCAGTGTTCAATCAGCATTAATTTATCTTCAACTGATATCAATTGTGAATTGACCTTTCTTCTCTTCTTGTCACCTACAGGTAATTACAATTGACTACAACCACCAATATATTCTGCTGCACTATATCTATATTTGCAAAGCTAATTCTGCTGGGTAATGCAAATTGAAACATTATTGCATAGTATGTGATTTTGAAGTACTTTTTTAAAGTTTTGAATGATATAGACCCAGTTTAATCTTTGTGGAATGCCTGGTTGTTGTTTTTAAGGTAATTTATTGCCTGGCATTTGAGGGGGTGGGGTGTGGTTACAGATTTCAATTATTGGTTTCACTTGTAATAGTCTTCTACTTAAGTCCAATGGTGTAGGCTGTGCAAAGCCGTTTGGCTGTGCATTTATTGATCTAAGCGTGCATTTTTATCAAAGCCTGATAAAATTGACACATAACAGCAGTGTTCAATCAGCATTAATTTATCTTCAGCTGATATCGATTGTGAATTGACGTTTCTTCTCTTCTTGTCACCTCCAGGTAATTACAATTGACTACAACCACCAATATATTCTGCTGCACTATATCTATATATGCAAAGCTAATTCTGCTGGGTAATGCAAATTGAAACATTATTGCATAGTATGTGATTTTGAAGTACTTTTTTAAAGTTTTGAATGATATAGACCCAGTTTAATCTTTGTGGAATGCCTGGTTGTTGTTTTTAAGGTAATTTATTGCCTGGCATTTGAGGGGGTGGGGTGTGGTTACAGATTTCAATTATTGGTTTCACTTGTAATAGTCTTCTACTTAAGTCCAATGGTGTAGGCTGTGCAAAGCCATTTGGCTGTGCATTTATTGATCTAAGCGTGCATTTTTATCAAAGCGTGATAAAATTGACACATAACAGCAGTGTTCAATCAGCGTTCAATCGAAGTGAAAAAGAAGGAAAACAGAAGCACACCAATCTAACAAAACAAAGAAAACTGAAGAACTAATAACAAATGTGAGTCACTTACTCCTCAGATCACTCACCTCCTGATTGTTGCATCTGATTACATAGCACAGAACTACCTTACTTGGACATTTCATAAACCATCCATTTCACCTACAAATGCCTGTATCTGTATTATTGTAATTTTGTTTTTTAAGCACAGCTGCACCAATGCAATTTTACCTGCAAACACTTAAAACATCTAACATAGGCCCTCATTCCGAGTTGATCGGTCGCAAGGCGAATTTAGCAGAGTTACACACGCTAAGCCGCCGCCTACTGGGAGTGAATCTTAGCTTCTTAAAATTGCGAACGATGTATTCGCAATATTGCGATTACTAACTACTTAGCAGTTTCAGAGTAGCTCCAGACTTACTCTGCCTGTGCGATCATTTCAGTGCTTGTCGTTCCTGGTTGACGTCACAAACACACCCAGCGTTCGCCCAGGCACTCCCACCGTTTCCCCGGCCACTCCTGCGTTTTTTCCGGAAACGGTAGCGTTTTCAGCCACACGCCCCTGAAACGCCGTGTTTCCGCCCAGTAACACCCATTTCCTGTCAATCACATTACGATCGCCGGAGCGAAGAAAAAGCCGTGAGTAAAAATACTTTCATCATAGTAAAGTTACTTGGCGCAGTCGCAGTGCGAACATTGCGCATGCGTACTAAGCGGATTTTCACTGCGATGCGATGAAAAATACCGAGCGAACAACTCGGAATGAGGGCCATAATTACCATTGCTTCTTAAACCTCTCACAATCCTTTTATTTCTTACACTCCAAATACATTTCTGCACCCACTTTATCTACGCTTTTGACTCATTTCATACTAAATCTACACCCCTTGAGCCTACACTGCTTTTCTCACCTGCATTTCTGCAATTCTTCTGCTCGGATTGCCTTACAGTCTCCTCTCCTACAGTACTTCCACTACTTCAACCTATTTACCTACTTAACACTATGTCAAGGATTTCTTATACTCCCCACATCACTCAGTGTCTACCTAATAATGTATCTTTATCCTTCCCCACTAGTCTCCTCCACCTCCTCCTCTCTCCCCTCCTCTGTCTCCCCTCCATCCCTCTGTTTCCTTCCCCCACCTTTCCTGTTACCCCACTTTCATTCACCTCTGCCCCATGGTCCTGCTACCCCACAACTCAGCCCTGCTCCCTCTCTCCCTTCCCTGTCACCTCCCCACACCCCCATCCACATCACACTGACCTCCCTCCCTGCCCACCTCCTGCAGTTTCCCCTCCTAGCTCAGGCACCCGTACCATCACTACTCTCTCATCATCCCTGCCCTCAAAGTTAATCCCACCTCATCGCTACAGCAACCCTGAAAATCTAATTCACATCTCTCCCACAAACTCTTACCCCCTATCCTGTGCCCTCTGGAATGCCAGATCTGTTTGTAACAAACTGGTCCCCACTCATGACCTTTTCATTTCCAACTCCCTACACCTACTAGCCATTACTGAAACTTGGATTACGCCCTCTGACACTACTTCTGCTGCTGCTCTCTCTGCTGGGGGCCTTACATTCACACACACACCCCGACCTGGGGGTCGCCATGGGGGTGGTGTTGGGGTCCTTTTACCTTCTAGTTACTCCTACCAACTCATACCACCAGAACCATCCCTTATATTCTCTACATTTGAGGTCCACGCCATATGCCTCTTCCAACCAGTCCATCTTAGAGTAGCTGTCATTTACCACCCCCCCTGGCACTGCTTCCAAATTCATCGACAACTTTGCTTCCTGGCTTCCTCACTTCCTCTCTTCTGACATTTCCACCATTATCCTAGGCGATTTCAACATCCCTATTGACATCCCCACACAATCCCCTGCCTCTAAACTCCTTAACCTCACCTCTTCACTTGGTCTCTCCCAGTGGACCTCCTCACCCTCCCATGTGAATGGGAGCTCACTGGATCTGGTCTTCACTCACCGCTGTGATATTTCTGATTTTTCCAACTCCCCATTTCCCCTCTCTGACCACCACCTGCTCTCCTTCAACCTATCTCTCTCGACTTCCCCATCTCTACCTCCTAAGGCTACCATCACTAAGCGTAACATTGAAGCTATTGACACCACATTCCTTTCCTCCCTGTTTGACTCACTTCTCTCTCCTATTCTCTCTCTCTCATGCCCTGAACAAGCCACTTCCACATACAATGCTTCCCTTACTTCTGCTCTTGACTCTGTTGCTCCACCAACCACTATTCACCCTTGCAAATTAACACCTCAACCCTGGCACACCAAATGCACCAGATATCTGCAAAAATGCTCATGTACTGCTGAGCGACACTGGAGGAAATCACGCTCTAAGGCAGACTTACTCCATTTCAAACTTATGCTCTCATCCTTCAGTGCTGCCCTTTCTCTTGCTAAACAGTCATACTTCAAGAACCTCATCTCCTCCCAGTCTTCCAACCCCCGGCGCCTCTTTGCCACTCTCAACTCACTCCTCTGCCCACCTCCACCTCGTCTCCCTTCCTCACTCTCTGCTCTTGACTTTGCCACTTACTTCACATCCAAAATTGACTCCATACGTCAGGACATCACATCACACCAGACTATCAGTAACCAGCCTTCTCCCATCCCTTACCAACCCTCCCCATCCCTCGCACCAACTCTGTCATCTTTCTCCCATGCATCTGGAGAGGAAGTCATGGCCCTCATTCGTTCCTGTCCCCTCACCACCTCCCCACTTGACCCTATCCCCTCCCGCCTCCTTTGCCACCTCTCTTCTTCTGCTTGTTCCCATCTTTCCCACCTTCTCAATCTCTCCCTCTCATCAGGCACTGTCCCCTCTGCCTTCAAGCACGCTCTCATCTCTCCTATTCTTAAAAAACCTACCCTTGATCCAAACACTCTCTCCAACTACCGACCCATCTCTATCCTCCCTTTTGCCTCCAAATTCCTTGAGCGTATTGTCTACAACCGCCTTACTTCCTTTCTTTCCTCACACTCACTGCTTGACCCATTCCAGTCTGGCTTCCGTCCTCTCCACTCCACTGAAACTGCCCTTACAAAAGTATGCAATGACCTCCATGCTGCTAAATCTAAGGGACACTACTCTCTACTTATTCTACTTGATCTCTCTGCTGCTTTTGACACTGTGGACCATCCTCTCCTACTGCAAATCCTTCACTCCATTGGTCTGCGTAACACTGCCCTCTCTTGGTTGTCGTCCTACCTTTCTGACCGTTCATTCTCTGTCTCCTCTCATGACTCCACCTCCCCCTCACTTCCACTAACTGTAGGGGTACCCCAAGGTTCTGTCCTTGGTCCTCTTCTCTTCTCTCTCTATACGTCCTCACTAGGTAAGCTCATTAGTTCTTTTGGTTTCCAATATCATCTCTATGCTGATGACACTCAAATCTATCTTTCCTCTCCAGACCTCTCCCCTACTCTCCTCACTCGTATCTCCAACTGTCTCTCTGCTATCTCTTCCTGGATGTCCCAGCGCTTTCTTAAACTCAACATGTCTAAGACCGAGCTGATCATCTTCCCTCCCTCCCGCATAATCTCACCTCCTACAATCTCATTATCTATTGATGGCACTACTATCTCCTCTACCCCCCAAGCGCGCTGTCTTGGAGTAATCCTTGACTCCTCCCTCTCCTTCAAACCACACATTCAGCACCTCTCACAAACCTGCCGTTTTCATCTAAAAAATATTTCCAGGATCAGACTTTTTCTGACCCAGGATGCTACTAAGACTCTTATCCACTCACTGGTCATCTCCAGACTGGACTGCTGTAATCTCTTCCTGACTGGCATTCCTGACAAATACCTCTCTCCACTCCAATCTATCCTCAATGCTGCTGCCCGGCTCATTTTCCTCACCAAACGCTCTACGTCCACCTCTCCTCTCTTACTAGTCCTTCACTGGCTCCCCTTCCCTTTCAGAATCCATTTCAAGCTTCTCACACTTGCTTACAAAGCCCTCACCCACTCCTCTCCCATCTACATCTCTGATCTTATCTCGCTTTACACTCCCACCCGTCCTCTTCGCTCTGCTAATGCACACCGACTCTCCTGCCTACGGATTACTTCCTCCCACTCCTACCTCCAAGATTTTTCACGTGCTGCACCACTTCTCTGGAATTCCCTACCTCTCCCCCTCAGACTCTCCACCTCTCTACAAAACTTCAAACGGGCTCTCAAGACCCACTTCACCAAACCCAGCCAAATCTCATCTTAAACCTCTGTTCCATGCTCTCTATGTACCCCATCTGTCTCACCCCTGTCTGTCTACCCCTCCCTTTTAGAATGTAAGCTCTCACGAGCAGGGCCCTCTTCCCTCATGTGCTTACTCTTTTCTTACTTTAATAATCTTCAGCTGCACCAAATCCAGCAGTCTTCTGCCACCTGATACTTATTCCAGTGTCATCTGCTGATGTAGCTATGTTTATTTACCCTGTACTTGTCCTATATTGTCGTCAACTGTAAGTTGCTGTTTTCCTGTTTGATTATTTGTTTATGTACTCTGTAATTGGGCACTGCGGAACCCTTGTGGCGCCATATAAATAAAGGATAATAATAATAATAATAAATAATATAATATATAGCATTACGGTACAGTAGGCCATTGCTCTACCTACCTCTGTGTCGTCAAGTATACTATCCATCCATACCTGTGGTGCATTTTAGAAAAAAACATGTCTCGGCAGAGCAATCTATAAATCCATCATTTTTCAGACAGCAACAGTGGGTATTGTAATAGTCACCCAATCCATCACTTTTATAGGGTTACATGCACCCACATGCTACAGCCTGTCTCAATAATTTTACTGTCACGCTGTGTGTGTTTGTGTTTTTATTTGGGTATTTTTTGTTGTTGTAGAACTACAGGTACCAGCAAGCCCGTTATTTCCCCGCCTGCTGGTACTTGAGGTTCTCCAAGTACCAGCAAGCGGGGGAGGCTTGCTGGGCCTTGTAGTTCCACAACGAAAAAACAATATTCTTTTTTTACACACATGGCTATCAGCCCGGCACCCACCACCCAGGGGTGCTGGGGACAGCCTCGGGCTTCACCCCTGGCCCTTGGGTGCCTCGAGGGGAGGAACCTCTTGATTTAAGGGGTCCCCACTCCTCCAGGGAACCCCGGCCAGGGGTGACTAGTTGGAGGGGTAATGCCAGGGCCGCAGGGACCTACATAAAAGTGTCCCCCGGCTGTGGCATTATCTCTCTGGCTAGTGGAGCCCGGTGCTGGTTTTAAAAATATGGGGGACCCCTACATCTATTGTCCCACGTATTTTTGGAACCTGGACCGGTCTAAGAGCCCGGTGCTAGTTGTCTAAATACGGGGAACCCCTGTCCAATTTTTCCCCCAGTATTTAAATAACCAGGACCGGCTCAAAGAGCCCGAGGCTGGTTATACTAAGGAGGGGGGACCTCACGCATTTTTTTTTAACCCATTCAGACCCTTCTCCTTTAAGTTAATGGAAGCCCTGGACAACAAAATTGCATTCATGTCCTCCTCCCTCACCCTTCCCAGTCCCAAACACTCATTTTTTTTTTCTTTAAAAATTTATAATATATAACGAGAACAATGAGCAGGCAGGCAGCGGGCATTGGCGGCATCGGACTGAGATAGAAATTAGTGGTGGAGGGCTGGGTCAGTTGATTGTGGGCGAGTTTGTAAGCCATTGGCGGTGGCAGCGGGTATCGGCTCAGAGGCAGTAGCGGGCATTGGCTAAGGGTCATCGGCAGGATTCGGCGGACATTATGGCTGTAGTGCCTCACTAGCCACTGACCTCACCGCACGCCACTGTGGGACAGATGTAACATGCAGAGAGAGGTAGATTTGGGAGGGGGAATGTCCTAGCATAACTGTTAATTGCAGTGTAATACTGTAATTCAGCTGTGCAGCATTTGTGGCTAAATGTCAAAGAAGCCAGTATTTACCCTGCATGCAAAACAATAAATGTATTTGAACATACCTCCCAACTATCCCAATTTTTGCAGGACAGTCACTTTTTTGGGGAATGTCCAGCTAACCCAAACAACCCCCCCCCCCCCTTCCCATGGGGAAGGGGGGGGGGGGTGGAAGGCTCCCTGTAGCTTGTTGCTCTGCAAATATGCACATTGTGGGTAATTCAGACCTGATCGCTAGGGTGTGTTTTTTGCATCCCTGTAATCAGGTAGTTGCCGCCTACAGCGGAAGGGAAAATTTGCTGTGCAGGTGTGTGATCACATGTGCACAAGAGCTGCACAGCTCAGCACTTACTCAGCCATTGAGGTGACGTCACAAATCCTCCCACAAAACGCCGGGTCCCTCCAGTGTTTTTCCGGACACTCCCTAGAAACATTCAGTTGCCACCCACACAAACACCCTCTTCTTGTCAATCTTCTTGTGATCTCCGGACCGTCGCACTTACGCATTGTGGCGCATACGCATGTGCAGTGCAGACCAGATTGCCCGCTGGGTGAAAATAAATTGAAGCGATCTGGTCTGAATAAGCCTCAATGTCTATTCACGGGAGACAGAGGGGCTGGGGCATGGCCAGCAGCTCACAGAGCACCTATAATGACAAAAATGGGAGACATGGCTCATGATCGCGATATACCTGCGAAGGTACGCCCTCTACTGATTGACAGGCAGAGGCATTCGCATTTTCTGCGGGGCACCCGGAGAAAATGTAGGCACACGCACAGGATGGACCCTGCGTATATGCCCCCATCCTCTTCATAGTTTTTGCGGTTGGAACGCGTATTACGATCCAAACTGAATTAGGCCCTATATGTCTTATATACACGAGCAGTGTGAAAACATCAATCGATGGGGGTAATTCCAAGATGATCGCAGTAGGAATTTTGTTAGCAGTTGGGCAAAACCATGTGTACTGCAGGGAGGCAGATATAACATGTGCAGAAAGAGTTAGATTTGGGTGAGTTATTTTGTTTCTGTGCAGGGTAAATACTGACTGCTTTATTTTTACACTGCAAATTAGATTGCAGATTGAACACACCAC
The DNA here is from genome assembly GCF_028390025.1 of Pseudophryne corroboree. Classification (NCBI taxonomy): domain Eukaryota; kingdom Metazoa; phylum Chordata; class Amphibia; order Anura; family Myobatrachidae; genus Pseudophryne; species Pseudophryne corroboree. The sequence goes on along the minus strand of NW_026967865.1, from coordinate 75,900 downwards.
ACCCAAATCTAACTCTCTCTGCACATGTTAAATCTGCCTTCCCTGCAGTGCACATAGGTGGTCATTCCGAGTTGTTCGCTCGGTAATTTTCTTCGCATCGCAGCGATTTTCCGCTTAATGCGCATGCGCAATGTTCACACTGCGACTGCGCCAAGTAAATTTGCTATGCAGTTAGGAATATTACTCACGGTTTTTTCATCGTTCTGGTGATCGTAATGTGATTGACAGGAAGTGGGTGTTTCTGGGCGGAAACAGGCCGCTTTAGGGGCGTGTGGGAAAAAATGCTACCGTTTCTGGGAAAAACGCGGGAGTGGCTGGAGAAACGGAGGAGTGTCTGGGCGAACGCTGGGTGTGTTTGTGACGTCAAACCAGGAACGACAAGCACTGAACTGATCGCACTGGCAGAGTAAGTCTCGAGCTACTCAGAAACTGCACAGAGATGTCTTATCGCAATATTGCAAATCTTTCGTTCGCAATTTTAAGATGCTAAGATTCACTCCCAGTAGGCGGCAGCTTAGCGTGTGCAATGCTGCTAAAAGCAGCTTGCGAGCGAACAACTCGGAATGAGGGCCATGGGGGGTAATTCTGAGTTGATCGCAGCAGGATTTTTGTTAGCAGTTGGGCAAAACCATGTGCACTGCATTTACGAACAGATGATTTTTTTATATAAATTTTAAAATGTTAGTAAATGTGTGTGTTTTTTTCAACCTGGAAGCCCAACATCGATTAAGATCGATCTTAAATAGACCCCTGGGTTTTAAGGATAACCATGGTTGAGTCCAATGGTTAATTCACATTGACCGAAGTTCTAATTAAGTCACCTGTGCTCAAGCATGATATCCTTAAAATCTGGATTGCAATGACAGCATTTTGGAACTATGCCTAAGGGTTTAATTTTTACATTTATCCACTGACAATAAATCTACCTACAATATCCCTGTAACTGTTATGATTACAGTATTTCACTAAATAATTTAATTTGCTGAACCTTCTGTAAAAAGAAATATTAAGCTGCTGTAATTCCCAGATGCAGCAAATTTGTTAGCTAGTGGGCAAAACCATGTGCACTGCAGGGATGGGGGGGGGGGGGGCAGATATAACATTTGCAGAGAGATTTAGGTGGGTTATATTGTTTGTGTGCAGGGTAAATACTGGCTGTTTTGTTTTTACACTGCAATTTAGATTTCAGTTTGAACACACCGCACCAAAATCTAACTCTCTCTGCACATATTATACACCCCCCCCCCTGCAGTGTACATGGTTTTAGCTAATAAATTTGCTGCTGTGATCAGATCTGAGTTAAGCCCTATGTATTTGGCACTGGCAAAGGGTTAGAGGCCTTGCTGTAGAGCTCACACCTTTCTTATCATGCATTGTAATATTTCCTATGTCCTGATGTTGTGCTCTCTGCTCCATCCAAGTAAACAGCAATGTAGCATGGCTATCAAAGAGCGTGAAGATTGCAGATTTCCTGGGATTAATGCTAAGGAATGCTATTCCAGAGGCTGCTGCTTTAATTCAAGTGTCACTGGGGTTAAATGGTGTTTTTACCTTAAAAACACAGGTAGAGTATATAGTACAGTAGTAAAGTGGGAGCATGTAGTGCTATTGATTACAGATTTGATGGAGCTTAAACATGGATAAGGTCCATGGCTCTAAGAGTTTATCTTGTGTATCCTTTATTCTTAGTCATGGTCAGATAAGATTAGAAAATACCATTTAAGTGGAAATTTCCTGTTAGCTGTTTTTCAGTTTGCTCAACTGTCTGATTAACTGGTCCTAAAAAAGGACCAAAGGAGCTAAATTGCCCAGTGATCTAGCTAAATTGCCCCAGTTAAAAAAAAAAAAAAAAAAACTAAGCTGCTGTAATTCCTGGATGTTTCCTTACTGCATCAACAGGAAGTGACAAGAAACAATGTAATGTGGAACCGTACAGCAGAAGGGATTGCGGCTACCCCACAATAAGTGCAGCGGAATGTAAGAAGAGGAATTGTTGCTTTGACTGCAGCATTCCCGGGGTTAACTGGTGTTTCTTCAAGTCACAAGGTATGGAGCTGCTGTATAGTTACTCGCAAGTCAGTAGTTGTATGATGCTCACACCTGTTAAGCTGGATACACACAGAATGCCCTACACAGGGGGTGAAATGAGCGCCCCCCCCACCCCCCGTACGCTCAGCACACATCACACTGTGCTGAGCGGGGGGAGAGATGTGTGCTGAGCAGTTCGCTCAGCACACATCTCTCCCCAAAATCGGGCCGTGAATACGGACCTTTAAACTGGATCCACACTTAGATTATCTGTCCAATTTTTTTTCTAGTTGAAACAAAATTATGCTAATATGTGGCAGCAAATTACAATTGACCATTTGCTCACAAACACTGGAAAACATCCAAAAATGGTCATTTAGATAAATTGGTTAAATCCATTTCATTTAGCTAATTTATCCAAACTACCTTTATTGTATCTTTGTGGGTGAATGATGTGTGGGTCAGTGTTGAGGGTGGTGGAGGAGATGGGTAATAGGCACAGCAGGGTGTGGACAGTCAAATAGTGTGCTTAGAGGTTCAGAGTCATTGTATGAGACTCTGGCAACAGTGACTTGATGAGTCTGGTGTCCATAGGGTGGGACGCATTAACCTTTTTATGCTATTGAAATAGTACTCCTCCTGACCGACGCAGTTCCTTGCTCCGAGGTTGGTGTATTGTCCTGTTGCAGCGCCTCTCCACTGTGGTCACAGTGAGCTGTGTGGTGTTGCTGGCGCATGCCAATCTCCCCCCAACCTCCCTCTTGCATTTCAGACCTACGTACGCATGATGGGATCTTGTATGATATGCGCGTGTGCTGTAGAGATGAAAGTGGGGGTGAGGAGGCAGATCGTGAGATGGGGAAACTTTGTGGACTGTTAGCGAAGGGGAGCACTGGGCAATCTGAGTTGCAAAGAGGGCAGCAGAAGAGGTTATTGCATGTGCACTGGTGACAGGTCCATCCTTGGTGGCCAGCCTCAGTGGTAAAGGGGTACATGAGCTAGTGTCCCTTGGCCAGCCATGTACCATGGCCACCTCCCTACCTCCTATATATTCTCCCTGATCTGTCACTTTGTTACGGTCTGCTGCTGGCACTGGTGTATCGTCCTGCAGTTGCCGTCTCCGCCCATTGCTGTGACTTCCCCCAGAGTTAGCCACACAGAGTGACAGATCTGGGAAAATATATAGGAGATCATTACTTTCACTTGCAGCCTACCTTATTTTTTGCAGCCTAGCATGCTCCTGACCCCTTCTCTCACTAATACTTATACAACATTCATGAACTCATCTTAAGGTTTCTTTATTATTCAGTCACACTGTCTTGGATCCAAACCATTTCCTGTGGCATTGCAGTCAAACAATTGAGCTATTTACCCTTGCATAGAAAGGTATAATCTAAGCTAGAGAATTCTATTTGGAGCTCACCTTGTACTTTGTGAAGAAATAATCAGCTTTGTGGCTGAGCAGATATATGGAGTGTGTGGCTGCACACTGCATTGATCTGCTGAGTTGCAATGCTAATAATTTTTTTTTTTGCAAAGTACCAATAGCTTCATTGTGAAGGTGGAAAGAAGGGTGTTACGGCATGGAATGTACAAACTGCGAGACCCTGCTGGTAGCGCCTTTGTCTATTTAGTAGGAAGGGCACGTAACAGCCGGGGGGCAATGGAGGAAGCCCCTTTAGGGCTGGAGCCCGGCGGCAACTGACTCCGTTGTCTCTGGCAGTTCCGCCCCTGGACTAGAGGAATGGTCAAGAACATGGCAACATTTAATGCCAAAAAATGCAAAATCATACACGTCTCAAAAATGCAAAGGCTAACTATAATATTAAGGGCATTATAATGGCAAGAGGAAAGCTATCTAAGTATTACTATTTCAGGTAAGCAATGTAACAAAGCAATAGAAAAGGCAAGTCAGATGCTTGTTTGCATAGGTTAAAGAACCAGTAGCAGAAAAAAGTAATACAGGTTGAGTATCCCATATCCAAATATTCCGAAATACGGAATATTCCGAAATACAGACTTTTTTGAGTGAGACTGAGATAGTGAAACCTTTGTGTTTTGATGGCTCAGTGTACACAAACTTTGTTTAATACTCAAAGTTATTAAAAATATTGTATTAAATGAACTTCAGACTGTGTGTATAAGGTGTATATGAAACATAAATGAATTCTGTGAATGTACACACACTTTGTTTAATGCACAAAGTTATAAAAAATATTGGCTAAAATGACCTTCAGGCTGTGTGTATAAGGTGTATATGAAACATAAATGCCTTCTGTGCTTAGATTTAGGTCCCATCACCATAATATCTCGTTATGGTATGCAATTATTCCAAAATACAGAAAAATCCGATATCCAAAATTCCTCTGGTCCCAAGCATTTTGGATAAGGGATACTCAACCTGTAATGCCACTGTATAGGTCCTTGGTACAGCCACATTTAGAATCATGTGTTCAGTTCCAGAAGCCATATCTCCAGAAGGCTGTAAATACATTAGGGCAACTAAAATTGTGCATGGCCTACATCACAAAACTTACCTGGAAATACTAAAAAATGTTGATGTGTATAGTTTGGAGAAGGGAAGAGGTAACATACAGTAATAGAAACATTTAAATATATAGGGAGGAATGTAATAGGGTGTGAGAATCAGAAAGTGAGAGATTTTGTGTTTTTTCCTGTTGTTTTTTTGTTTTTTTTGTTTGATTGTTTGTTTTTAAAGTGGCAATCCTTTTACATGGCAAAACCAGGTTGATATTTGCCATGTAAAGGATTGCCACCGTGGGCATGTGTAGAAGGGGCACTGCTACTGTTGGCATTATGTGTGTAAGCTGCACTGATATGGTGGTTATGTGTATAAAGGGCACTGCGACTGTGGGTATTATTATTATTATTATTATTACATGCGGTGTAATGACAATAAGATAGTGCTACTGTGTGGCGTATTTTGATTTGGGGTGCTATTGTGTGGCCATGCCCCTTCCTTGTGATACCACACCTTCTTTTTTTAAGGAGCGCACTCTCCCTTTATTAAGTATTGGAGAGAGGGCCCAAATTAATAGTTTGCAGGGAGGCGCCAAACACCCTAGCACTGGCCCTTTGGTAGGGGACAGGATTTGCTTCTGCTTGTGCACATATGTTATGATTGCCAGCCAACAGCACTGGTTTTGCCTATAACACTAACTATAAATATTTTGAATTGGTCCTGGACCACCAATCCAAGGCACCCCTGCAAGTGTCCTGAGGCACCCCAGGGTGCAGTTTGAGAACCACTGGTCTAGTGAGTACCCAGGATAATTATTGTAGCTGGTCTGCGGGTAACAGCTCTCAGATCCACTTCTAGAAAAAATGCAGCAATGTAATTTGAGTGACAAACTGCAGAGATGAACCCTTTCTGTGACTGCTGCACAGGGATCACACAAACTCTATTCATAGGGCTGACTTCACTTAGGGGAGATGTTCTCACCCCGCAAAGAAGTGCGAGTATATACCGCACTTACGGTACCATTGGATTTACAGATATTTTCTTGCAATACACTATGGGGGTCATTCTGAGTTGATTGCTCGCTAGCAGTTTTTAGCAGCCATGCAAACGCATTGTCGCTGCCCACTGGAGAGTGTATATTCACTTTGGAGAAGTGCGAACACTTGAGCAGCAGAGCGCCTGCAAAATCGTTTCAAAATAAGACCAGCACTGTAGTTACACTTCGTGTGCGTTGATTCTAACAACCGAGGGACGGCTTTTGATGTCACACACCCATCCAGCGAATGCCCAGCCACGTCTGCATTTCTTCTGCCACGCCTGCATTTTTCCAAGCACTCCCTGAAAACGGTCAGTTGACACCCAGAAACGCCCTCTTTCTGTCAATCTCCTTGTGGCCTGTTCTGTGATTGGAATAATCGCTAGAACTAGTGCAAAACCACAATGGACTTTGTACCCGTACGATGCGCATGCACATTACGGAGCATGCGCATGCACAGATTAGCCATTTTTTTTCAACTGATTGCTACGCAGCGAACAACGGCAGCATGCGATCAACTCGGAATGACCCCCTATATACATAGAAACATGGATTTTTACTGCAGGAATTATGGTTAGTTTAGGGGTATCGGTTAGGGTCAACAGAGGTGTAGCTAGGGGTCCAAGCGCCCCTGGCAAAGTAAGGGACTGGCGCCCCCCCTTTCGATAAAGCATTGCAGTCCATTGGCGGTTACCATGTTGGAGCCACAGCAACTGACCCCCTCCCCCACACGCTGCCCTACATCATCGGCTGGGATTCACTGTTGGTGTGAAGCCACTGGGAACAGTCTGGTAGCATTAGCAGCAGTCTGTGTCATAGATAGGGAAGGCAGAAGGTTAACTAGCTAATAGCAGTCTGTTGGCAGTAGAGGCTGGGCGGGGGGCTGAGAATGAGCCAACGCTGATCAGTGTCCAGTCTGCTTAGACAAAAATATTTTGTGATCAGGGCTGGTTCTAGACCAAAGGAGCCAATGGCAAAAATTTCCTTTGGCACCCCCCCCCCCCCCCCCACACACACACACACATACATACACACACACCAAAAAAGAACATATCCCAGTTTAACATAACGCTATGTGGTGCAAGGTGTGGAGCTGGTTACTTGTATCAGACCTCTGACATTTGCCTTTTCACCCATATTGCATACTTTTTCTTGCAGGTTGTGTCTTAATTCAAGAAGTGTTCTAAGTACTTCAGCTTAGTATCTTTACTGACCCCTCTTTACCCCACACTACATAACTGACCCCTCTATACCCTACACTACATCACTGACCTTTCTATAACCATCACTGCATTACTGACCCCTCTATACAGTACACTGACCTCTATATACCTGCTAGTACATCCCTGATGCCTATATTCCCTAAGCTAAATCCCTGACACCTCTATTCCCTACGCTACATCCCTGACGCCTCTATTCCCTATGCTACATCCCTGACGCCTCTATACCCTACGCTACATCCCTGATGCCTCTATTCCCTACGCTACATTCCTGATGCCTCTATAACCTACGCTACATCCCTGATGCCTCTATACCCTACGCTACATCCCTGACGCCTCTATACAGTACAATGCATTACTGATCCCTCTAGACCATACATCCTCATTACATCAGAGAGATAGTGAAACACTGGAAAAAATAAGGATAAAGTGGACTACAGAAACTGATGCTCTAAACAAAGGAGAGAGAGAGAAAAGCACAAGGGAAAGTGGGCAATCGGAACACCATAGAGAGAGGAGAGATAGAAATGCCTGAAAAAGTAAAGGGGGTTGGGTATGGCATCCGGCGCTCGGGATTCCAGCAGTCACATGATACCTAATCCTAACCCTCTGGGGGGGTGGCGGATAGGGCTAACCCTCAGGGGGTGGCAGCTAGGACTAACCCCCCCCCTCCTAGTGCCTTCCCTAACACCCGCTCCACCGGTCCTAACCCTCCCTCCAATACTCGCCTTCGGGATGTTGGCTGTCTGTGTGCCGGCACCAGTCTCCCAAGTGGTGTCAGGATTCCAACATCGGTCAAATGACCGCCGGTATACCGTCTGCCGGGATGGTAAATGTATCCTGAGGACAGGTAGTGAGTGTGGAGGGATAGGTGGTTCAGTAAAATGTAACAGCTCAAACTGCGATCATTCACTGATAAATTGATTTATAGCTCTCCCTTTTTAACCATTGCAGTCATAAAAGCAATGTTTTTTAAACTTTTAAATAAAGCTTGTTAGCATCCCCAGCACACTGTATATGCTGGGAGATGTAGTTCTCAATATGAAAACATTTAATTACTGTATGAACTCTAATTCCCCAACTGAAACCTCTCACAAACACACACTCCTAAATCTAGTACACACACACACACACACACACACACACACACATTTCCCCAGTACTGACAACTCTCATCACTTCCACACACAGACAACTCCCTCCTGCTCCTCTCCCCACTGACACTGACAGCTCCCTCACAGTCACACACATCCTCCACCCCCCCCCACACACACACTGATAGCACACATGCACAAATCCCCCCCTCCTCGACACTAACTGTCACGGACTGCTTGGGCAGCAGGGGGCAGGCTCTGACTTGAAGTGCTGAAATTCAACAGCTCTCTCGAACTTGCAAGGCATGGCTGTGCAGCTGTCTCCAGCCATCTCCTTGCCCACTGTGTAATTTGTGGCGTTCTCTGATGTTCCCCGCTCTGCCTCTACAACCGGCACATAATATACAGCAGTGGTGACTCCTGAGTATGGGCCTGGAGAACTCCGCCTACCGGGGGGTAGGGATTAATAATTTCAAAGGGGCAGAGCTAGGAGTGAAGCAGTGGACAGCAGTTGAGGGGCGTTTCAAACTGTAACTGGGTTGGGACAATTTCAGTATCCTTCCCTCACCGTCTAATTGGTCAGTCCCACGCTGATTGCCATAGCGCCCTTTCGAGACTGCAGAACTCTATCCCTTAGCCACGGTTGGCACAGCTGGATGGTGCCCCTGGCAAGTGCCATCCTGGCCAAGGGGTAGATACGCCCCTGAGGGTCAGGGCCAGCAACAGAAATCTCGGGGCCCAGTGCACTGATATCTCTGCGGCCCCCTCAACCCCCCCTTAACTTGGCAGAGGGATCTTTAAAAAAAATGGAGCCTTTGACTCGGACCGTCAGTGAGGCCGGCAGGTGGTTTTCATACTGGGCTATCCAGCTCTTCGGTGGCGGTGGCAGGGACATTCAGAAAAGGGCCAGCACAGCAACATGCATAATAATGGCAATACAGTATGGACCACAGGGACTGGACAAAGTGATGGGGTAAAAGGAGGGGGGAGGGTTTAGTTGGCCTGTTAATTGTTTTCCTGCTTAAATTGAGCAGTTGGTGGATACACTTTAAAAAGCAATATTGGCACTGTGGCCCCATTATTTCTGTTCTTAATACTTGGAGCCCTGAACAAGTGTCCCCTTTGTCCCCCCTGTCACCGGGCCTGTTCAGGCGTTACCTATGGAGAAGCTGCGACATGACATCCTAGGACACGATACTGCACCATGCATCACCATTATATTTCAGTGTGCCTTGTCAATATTTAAATCTTGTTCTGTGTGACGTGAGTTGTAAATGGTTGAAAATCTCTGTGCTACAGTATCGTCACCATGTAGTTATAACAACACCGCAAAACCACCAAAAGACGTGTTTTGGTAGAGGGACTGCTGGAGGGGCCCATTGGGGCCCCCAGTTTGCTACCCCACCCCAGTATACCTGTGCTGTAGCCAGTGGAAGGGGCACTATCTTCCCGGTGATCTCTTCGGGAAGATGGTGCCGCACATAGAAAGCAAAGACTCTGGCTGCACTCTCCTGCCCTCGCTCTAAGCAAGGTGATCGGGCCACAAAAGGACCCCTGTCGGACCCCTGCCTGTGGGCCACAAAAGGATGCATTGGGGGCGGCATGCGGCCCATGGGTTTGACACCCCTGCCCTAGAGTATCAAAATTTGTTTCACGGCACCCCTAGGCCAAAGTTTTTTTTATTGAGAAATTCAGAAAAAAATATAAAATTAAGTAAATTGTGTTTATAGCATGTCATCCTCAGGTTCAGTTATGTTGTGAGGGAATGGTTTTGCCAATTTAATAAAGTATAAATAATTTTAATTGGTCCTGGACCACCAAACTATGCTACCAGTGCAAGAACCCCAGTTTGGAAACTACTGCCATAAAATAAACCTTTTTTGTTTTTTTTAAACTACATGTAATACACCTTAGATCTCAGTTCCTAAAAGGTTTTAAACCCTTGCATACAGTAAACTACACATATTTAAAAATCCTACACCGGGCACAAGTGCTCACGGGCCAATTCCATGGCAGTCTCGGATAGGAGGGCATTGTGGATTCACCAAGGGAATGCTGATGCTGACTCCAAGAAGAAAGGGAGTCTCTTCCCTATGAAGGTGAAGCCTTGTTTGGCGACGGCCTAGTTAATTTGATCTCGGCAGCTCCCGCAGGTAAGTCATCCTTCTTGCCCTATGTTCCCTCTCAACGGATGAAGACGCATCATTATCTGACGCAGTCATTTCGGCCCAATAGATATGCAAGAAGTTAAGATTCCCCTTTCTTTGCAGGTAGAGGAAGGAAAAGAGGGAAGAGGTCTGTAGCCTCTTCAAGATCGCAGGAGCAGAGATCGTCCTCTGCTTCTGCCAAATCCACTGCATGACGCTGGGGCTCTCTTGCAGGAGCCCGCACCAGTGGGGGGCACGTCTAAAACTCTTCAGTCAGTTCTAGATTCATTCGGACCTGGACTCGTGGGTTTTACAAATAGTGTCCCAAGGGTACAAACTGGGGTTTCAAGACGTTCCCCCTCACCGATTGTTCAAATCAGCCTTAGTCAGCAGGGAGAAGGTTTTTATTCAAGCCTCTTCGTGGTCCAGAAGCCGGACGGCTCAGTCAGACCAATCTTAAATCTGAAATCCCTTAATTTCTACCTAAAGAAATTCAATTTCAAGATGGAATCTCTCAGGGTAGTGATCTCCAGTCCGGGGGATAAAGGAGATTTCATGGTTTTGGTAGACATAAAGGATGCCTACTTATATGTTCCCATTTAGCCACTGCATCAAGCTACCTGAGGTTTGCAATTCAGGATTGTCATTACCAATTTCAGACGTTGCCGTTTGGTCTGTCCACGGCTCCGAGGATTTTCACCAGGGTGATGGCGGAAATGATGGTCCTCCTTCACAAGCAAGGAGTCACAATTATCCCGTACTTGGATGATCTCCTGATAAAGGCGAGATCCAGGGACCAGTTGGTGCAAAACATCTACTCTCCCTGACAGTTCTTCAACAACATGGTTGGCTCCTAAACTTGCCAAAATCGCAGTTGGTCCCAATGATGCGGTTGTTGTTTTTGGGAGTGATACTGGACACAGAAGAGGTTTTCTTCTAGTGGAAAGGCTCTGGAGATCCAGAGTCTGGTCAAACAAATTCTGAAACCAGCAAGAGTGTTAATCCATCAATGCATTCAGTTGCTGGGGAAGATGGTTGTGGCCTACGAGGCCATTCAGTTTGGCAGGTTCCATGCCAGAGTGTTCCAGTGGGACCTGTTGGACAAGTGGTCCGGATCCCACCTACACATGCACCGGAGGATAATCCTGTCTTCCAAGACCAGAATCTCACTCCATTGGTGGCTGCACAGTTCTCACCACCTAGAGGGGCGATGGTTCGGGATCCAGGACGGGATCCTAGGGACCACGGATACAACCCTCCGAGGCTGGAGAGCAGTCACACAGGGGGAAAACATCCAAGGAAGATGGTCAAGTCTTCCTTGGATGTTTTCATCTCCACATAAATGTTCTGGAGTTAAGGGCCATTTAATAACTGCAGACACAGTACGCACTGGGACGGGTGCCCAGCATCCTCTACGGACTAAGAGAAAAGGATTTACCGGTAGGTATTAAAATCCTATTTTCTCTAACGTCCTAGAGGATGCTGGGGACTTCGTAAGGACCATGGGGATAGACGGGCTCCGCAGGAGACATGGGCACTTTAAGAAAGACTTTAGTTCTGGGTGTGCACTGGCTCGTCCCTCTATGCCCCTCCTCCAGACCTCAGTTTGATACTGTACCCAGTGGAGACTGGGTGCTTTTCAGGAGCTCTCCTGAGCTTTCTGACAGAAAGTATTTTGTTAGGTTTTTAATTTTCAGGGAGCACTGCTGGCAACAGACTCCCTCATCGAGGGACTGAGGGGAGAGAAGCAGCCCTACTCTCTGAGTTGCAAGGTCCTGCTTCTTAGGCTACTGGACACCATTAGCTCCAGTGGGATTGGTACGCAGGATCTCACCCTCGCCGTCCGTCCCAGAGCCGCGCCGCCGTCCCCCTCGCAGAGCCGGAAGATAGAAGCCGGGTGAGTATGAGAAGAAAAGAAGACTTCAGAGGCGGCAGAAGACTTCATGATCTTCACTGAGGTAACGCACAGCACTGCAGCTGTGCGCCTTTGCTCCCATACACCTCACATACTCCGGTCACTGTAAGGGTGCAGGGCGCAGGGGGGGGCGCCCTGGGCAGCAATATAAACCTCTTTCGCAAAAATATAACATATATACAGCTGGGCACTTTATATATGTATAAGCCCCCACCAATTTTACAGTTTAAGCGGGACAGAAGCCCGCCTCCGAGGGGGCGGGGCTTCTCCCTCAGCACTCACCAGCGCCATTTTTTCTCCACAGCACCGCTGAGAGGAAGCTCCCCGGACTCTACCCTGCTTATACCACGTTAGACAAGAGGGTTGAAAAGAGGGGGGGGGGGCACATAATTCGCAAATTACATACAGCAGCACTACTGGGCAAACATTAAGTTACTGTTTTATTCCTGGGTTATATAGCGCTGGGGGGTGTGCTGGCATACTCTCTCTCTGTCTCTCCAAAGGGCCTTGTGGGGAAACTGTCTTCAGAAAAAGCATTCCCTGTGTGTGTAGTGTGTCGGTACACGTGTGTCGACATGTCTGAGGAAGAAGGCTATATTAGAGAGGAGCGGGAGCAAATGAATGTGGTGTCTCCGCCGACAGCTGATTGGATGGATATGTGGAATGTTTTAAATGCTAGTGTAAACTCATTGCACAAAAGATTAGACAAGGCAGAAGCTTTGGGACAGTCAGGATTTAAACCCATGCCTGATCCTATGTTGCAGGGACTGTCAGGGTCTCATAAGCGCCCACTATCCCAGATTGTTGACACAGATACCGACACGGATTCTGACTCCAGTGTCGATTACGATGATGCAAAGTTACAGCCAAAATTGGCAAAATCCATTCTATTTATGATTATGGCAATAAAAGATGTTTTGCACATCACAGAGGAACCCCCTGTCGCTGACAAGAGGGTACATATGTACAAGGGAAAGAAGCCTGAGGTAACCTTTCCCCCCTCACACGAGCTGAACGAGTTATGTGAAAAAGCTTGGGAATCTCCAGATAAAAGACTGCAGATTTCCAAAAGGATTCTTATGGCGTATCCTTTCCCATCAACGGATAGGTTACGATGGGAATCCTCCCCTAGGGTGGACAAAGCATTAACACGCTTATCCAAGAAGGTAGCCCTCCCGTCCCAGGATACGGCTACCCTCAAAGAGTGTGCTGACCGCAAACAGGAGATTACCCTGAAGTCCATTTATACACATTCAGGTACCTTACTCAGACCGGCAATTGCGTCGGCCTGGGTGTGTAGTGCTGTAGCGGCATGGACAAATACCTTATCTGAGGGGATGGATAGCCTAGACAAGGATACTATTTTATTGACCCTGGGGCATATAAGAGATGCTGTCCTATATATGTGTGTATGCAAACTACAGGTGGTGCTGCAGGGCCCACACCCTTTTACTTGTCTTGTAGAGCAGCTCTGAAGCTGTTACAGTGCCCAGCTGCTGCAAGAAATCAGCTTGAATGCTTCAGGGGCTTGGGCATGGCCAACATGAGCCCCACACCGAAGGAGGGTGGGGGTGTTTAATGCAAACTTGGGGTTATCCAAGCGCCGCAAAAGGCCGCCATGCCCTGCATGCCCCTTTTCTCTTTTCATATACAGATGAGGGTTCCAGCCAACTTTGGCCCACTGCTTGGATGACATCACCTTATGCAAATCCGTCTGCTGCAGACCTTCCCCCAGGAATGCTTGCAATAGTTGTTGCATATGGTTTAATGTCTGAGGGTGCTTCAGTATTAGGCAGCCTTCTGCCCTCCCATGTTCATCTGAAAAGATGTGGTCTCCCTGCAGTTGTTGTCCCCAGACGAGAGTTCCCTTGTGCTTCCTCAGTTAAATCTCCTTAACTTGACGGGGGTGTGCCCGAGCAGCCGCCCTCCCCAGCCCTATCCCAACACATACTTATCTTGCATATGAGATCTCTTGATCATGAAGATAGTTCTCACAGGTTGAGGTTCATCCTGGCCCCGCTCCCCGCTGGAGATCGCTGATGGGGACAGCAGCGGGGCTTCAGCAGAAGGGTGAGTATGTGTGGCCAGAGACCTCCCTTCCCATGTGCAGGCCTGCAGAGTCTGCCGCGCAGGATGGGGCATGTGGCACTCTCCCTCCCAGGGGCTCTTCCAGATGTAGCTCCTCAGCAGTATTTTTCCCGGGCTGCGCGGCGCTCTCCCCGACTGGCATCCGCCCTGGAACACTGCCTTCCTCAACGCAACATCAGCAGGGGGCCCTGGCCTCATCACCATCCCAGGTCTTTCTCATGTATGTATCATGTATGTGTGTGTGATATATGTATGAATCATATATGTTTGTGATATATATATATATTCCATAGACAAAAAACCTTACGGTTTCACATGTCCCATTAAGGCTTCTTAGACATGATCGAAATTTCAGAAACCTGTTGTAACTCTTCCACTCAAACTCCAAAAAGCAATGAAATTCCGATCATTAAGGCTGACGCCTTAATGGACGTGTTCCTTGCGCAATACAGATATGGTATGCCATCACAGCCTGTGGGTAAGTGCAGATTCAGCACTCTCACAGAGTGAGATTGCTGTCACTCACACAATGGTGGAGCTGCTAATTCACAGATTTGTGTGCTCATTGGAATACACACATGCAGTCTATGCAACTGAAGGTCTGAGCAGTTTTGTGGTGCTCCCATCCCACACAGTGCCCACAACCATCCCATTCAGTCAACACAACAAAGCCACCTTGTTACAACATCCTTCTAACTCCATACATCCATCTCACTTAGTATACACATTTAGCTCCCTCAAACATCTTGGTTAATTGCTAAACTATAATACCCCATCTACGGTCTATGTATCTACACTTACTTCCCCTATACACCCCCATGCTGCCCGGTCTTCCCCAATCCCTACTGCTGTGTTCTCCCATCTGTGCTAGTCTGTACTAACTTATCTGTACCATCTGTCTTTCCCCACCTGTGCATTGTCTGTACCACCGTTTCCTTCTCTCTGTGCTGCTCAGTGTTTCCTTCTTCAACGTCACTCTGCCTCCTCCAGTACATGGCACACTGTCTTCTCTCCCATCTGCACCAGTTTTCTACCCATCCATGCCAGTGTTTTCAACCCATCTGCACCATTTCCCCCATCTGCACCGCTCTGTCTCCCTTCCCATACTTGCTGCTTAATCTACCCCCTATCCACACCACTCTTACCCTATTCATGTAGCTGACATCCTGAAGGTAAATTTAGTGGATCCTGCGCTCTTGGCAGGGGATAACCGCCACAGCCCACCCCCCAGTGGTCCGGAAACGCCTCCGTTGTGCAGACCATGCCCTGCCAATGGCATTCTAACGCTGTTTGCACGCCCCCCTCCTTCCCCGCAACCACCTCTGCCTATCAATCAGGCACGGTGATAGCATCTCACTGGGCTCCTGGGGTACGCACGCGCAGTGCGGCCATTGCACGTGCGCACCTCACAAACTAATTCAGACTGCAATCGCTGCTGCTGCTGCGGTCTGAATTACCCCCTGTGTTTCTCTGTCCCCCCCATTAGTGCTGCTTAGTGTTCCCTCTATCCACACACTTCTGTTCCCCCATCCACACCGCTCTCCTCCCTCCAATCAACAACACTCTTACCTCATCTGAGCAGCTTTGTCTTCCGCTCAGACCTTCAGTTGCATAGACTGCATGTGTGTATTCCAATGAGCACACAAATCTGTGAATTAGCAGCTCCACCATTGTGTGAGTGACAGCAATCTCACTCTGTGAGAGTGCTGAATCTGCACTTACCCACAGGCTGTGATGGCATACCATATCTGTATTGCGCAAGGAACACGTCCATTAAGGCGTCAGCCTTAATGATCGGAATTTCATTGCTTTTTGGAGTTTGAGTGGAAGAGTTACAACAGCTTCTGAAATTTCGATCATGTCTAAGAAGCCTTAATGGGACATGTGAAACCGTAAGGTTTTTTGTCTATGGAATTTCATCGCTTTTTTTAAATTTATTTTTTTTATTCAGAAATGTAAAATTTCACTTAAAGAATAAACATTAGATTTTTTAAATGTTTAATGAAAATGTTCGTATAACATCACTGTTCTGTGCAAAATTATTTTATTAACCAAACCAAATTGTTTAAGGTGCGTACACACTTAACGATTTAATGAGCGACGTCGCTCATTTTATCGTTAAGTGTGTATGCAGCCAGCGACAAACGATGCGCGGCCCCGCGGGTCGGCAACAATCTTCGCTGTCGGTAGGGCATGCAGGAAGGATGTGGACTGTCGTCCACGACCTTCATGCAGGGCTGGCGGGGGCGTGACGTCACTGAGCGATATGAGCGGTCATATCGCTCAGTGTGTACAGTCGGCCGCCGGCCGGCCCGGGAGGGGAAACATTAGACGATGTAGCTCACAGAGCGACATCGTTTAATGTGTACGGGCCTTTAGACTTTGGTCAAAATATTTTGCTGCCTTTGCAGCTGATGCAGGGAGGGGGGTAGGCGGCAGCAGCCTGTAACTGAGGCTGGAGGTAGGCGTGAAATGCATTGCTTGTACGTGTGAGTGCGTGGTGTCAGGTGCTGCGCGTGTATATGTGTGTGTGTGTCAGGTGCTGCCTGTGTATGTGTGTGTCAGCTCCTGTGTGTATGTGTGTGTCAGGTGCTGCGTGTATATATGAGTGTGTCTGATGGTGCGTGTGTATGCGTCAGCTGCCGCACGTGTGTGTGTGTCAGGTGTTGCGGGTGTATATGTGTGTGAGTATCAGGTGCTCCGCGTGTGTACAAGTGTATGTCTGGTGCTGTGCATGAATACGTATGTCTGTGTCAGGTGATGCGCGTGTACATGAGTGTGCGTCAGGTGCTGCGCGTGTACATGAGTGTGCATTAGGTGCTGCGCGTGTACATGAGTGTGCGTCAGGTGCTGCGTGTGTACATGAGTGTGCGTCAGGTGCTGCGCGTGTACATGTGTGTGCGTCAGGTGCTGCACGTGTACATGTGTGTGCCTCAGGTGCTGCACGTGTCTATGTGTGTGTGAGTAAGGCACTGCGTGTGTATGTGTGTGTCTGATGGTGTGCGTGTATATGTATGTGTCAGGTGCTGCGTGTATATGCATGTGTCAGGTGCTGCGTGTATATGCATGTGTCAGGTGCTGCGTGTATATGCATGTGTCAGGTGCTGCGTGTATATGCATGTGTCAGGTGCTGCGTGTATATGCATGTGTCAGGTGCTGCGTGTATATGCATGTGTCAGGTGCTGCATGTTTATTTTATTGTGTCTGATGGTACGTGTGTGTGTCAGGTGCCGCACGTGTATATGTGTGTGTGTCAGGTGTTGCGCGTGTATGTGTGGGTCAGGTGCTGCATGTTTATTTTATTGTGTCTGATGCTACGTGTATGTGTGTCAGGTGCCGCACGTGTATGTGTGTGTGTCAGGTGTTGCGCGTGTATGTGTGGGTCAGGTGCTGCATGTTTATTTTATTGTGTCTGATGCTACGTGTGTGTGTGTCAGGTGCCGCACGTGTATGTGTGTGTGTCAGGTGTTGCGCGTGTATGTGTGTGTCAGGTGCCGCGCGTGTATGTGTGCGTCAGGTGCCGCGCGTGTATGTGTGCGTCAGGTGCCGTTCCCCTTCTTCCCATCCCAGCTCTCTCTGTAGAATACAGCTCTGCACCCAGAGAGAGGGAAAGACTAGGGGGCTGATCACTGCACTGCTCACTTTTTGGTCATGAGTTCGGCCTCCTGTTTCTTCCAGTGCTGTGTTCCTGCAGCCTAGCCCTCCCTGTTGTGCCAGAGAATCAGCCCTTCCTTCCCCTGACAGAGAGAGAGAGCCCGAGGCAGAGACACTCTTCCCGTAGCTGGCCTACCCCCAGTACTTCAGCACTGGCCATGCGGCAGTCAACAAAGGAGACCAGCAGGGGGTTCTGGCAGCATCAGCTGTGGCCGCAGCTGGATCGGGGAGGCCTGCAGTGTCTGAGGTGGGCAACACTTCCTCCGCCGCTGTCACCTTCCCCTGCCGGAGAGAAAGCCAGAGACATACCCTTCCCGCAGCTGGGATACCCCTAGTACCTCAGCGCTGGACAGGCAGAAGTCTATGGAGGGGACCGGCAGGGGTTTCGGGCCACAGCAGTAGCAGCGGCCGCAGTCAGATCAGGGAGGCCTGCAGGGTCAGAACTGGGCAGCACTTCCACCAACACTGTCACCTCTGTGCTGGGCATGTACACCAGTCCGTACGGACGGAGGTGTCCACAACAGGCAGCAGTATAATGAGTCAGACAAACTCATTACACGCTGCCCACTGCTGCGCCGCATGCCCTCGATGGAGGAAGCCTAGATGCGGTCCCCAGCGGCAGCGAGGGAGAAGGGTGATCACATCACCCTTCAACCCGGCACCTCACAATCAGCTGGGGATCTGCAGTAGCTACTTCATCTCTCTCTTCCTCTCCCTCTCTGACAGCACAGCAGCCCCTCTGGGTCCCATGTAGCTCTGCCCCCCTGCTCACAGTTCACTCGGCCTCTCCTGATTAAAAAGAAAATAAGAGCCTGACCTGCTGCTCAGATGCGAGGAGGGGACGGGCGGTAGGTCCTCTGTGAGTACACTACACAGTCAAAATTAACTCTGACTCCTCACAACAGTGTGGACTGCAGGCGACGTCAGATGCCAATTTGGGTGTGCTTGCCGCACTACCTGCCCATCAAGCCCAACGTGGCATTTTGTATTAGGAACCCTATAACAGCATTCCGACATCCCTCCCTATGACGCTGCCATCCATACACTGCCGCTCTCATACATCCGTACACCGCCACTCTCATACATCCGCACACTGCCGCTCTCACACAACTGTACACTGTTGCTCTCATACATCCATACACTGCCGCTCTCATACATCCGTACAACCCCGCTCTCATACATCCGTACAACCCCGCTCTCATACATCCGTACAACCCCGCACTCTTACATCCGTACAACCCCGTACTCTTACATCCGTACAACCCCGTACTCTTACAGCCGTACTCTTACAGCCGCACACTGCCGCACTCTTACAGCCGCACACCGCCGCACGCATACAGCCGCACACCATCGCACTCATACAGCCGCACACCGACGCAGTTATACAGCCGTACATTGCCGCTCTCATACATCCGCACACTGCCGCACACTGCCGCTCACATCTATACATACATAGCCTCCATACATCTACACATCCAATCCCCGCGCAAGGGAACACTGAAATCACTATCACTTTTCCCCGGGGTGTGACCACAGCCAGCCACTACTCCGGCCACCTTCTTGTGACACCAAAATGCATCTTACCTATCATCAGGGTGGTGCTGCTGCTGGGGGCAGGTTGCTGCCTCAGTCTCCTAGTTGGTGCTGCGATTGGAGGGGGTACTGCTTCCCTGTGCTGCCACTGTCTCCCGGATCATCGTGCCGCTGGCTGAATTGCAGCTTGACGCTACTGCTGCCGGGAGTAACAGCTTCCTGACTGTTGTTGCTGGTGGCTGCCTACTGCTCATTGCCGCCGGAACACTGACCGGCTCGGCAGTGATGCTGGCGGAGGAGTAGTGGCGGTGGGGTGGTGCCTGCTCCCTTCCCTCGAGCATGCCGCAGTGTAAAAAAATAAATAATAGAGAGCATACCAGGGTGAGTCTGTATGGATCACAGTGATTACACGGGGCACAGCATAAGGACACCTTGCTGTGAGGGGCTCTGCCCACACAGATTGCTGCACCCTCTCTGATGTCAGCCGCTGCCCTCTCGTTCTCTGGGCGGCCAGTTCCAGTGTGAGGTAGGAGAGAAAGAGAACACACAGGTGTTAGGCGCCGTGGTCCGCGATGTCCTCGCGGCCCGGCGCCTAGCAACTAGGGACGCCGAGCGTGCTAGCCGCCGGCTCCCTAGCAACGCTAGGACGCCGGGCGCGCTGAGCCGCCTGGACCCTAGCAACGGGGACGCCACGGACGGACTGCGCTCCCCTTGCAGGGTCAATCAAGTGAACTACACACACACACTTGTCTTCTGGTCGTGCAGCAAGGCAGCTGCACGGCATTGTGCTAATCAGGCTCTGAACTTCTGATTGAAGGACTCCCTGCTAAATACCTTCTCAGTGCTTCACACAGACGCCGGTAATAGCTTCCTGCATGCTGCTTTGGTTTGCTGACGTCTGTTCCAGTTCTGCTGTGTCCGGTCATTCCTGTCCTCAGAGTTCCTGAATCTTAGTGTTGTCATCTCTTCCCAAGGAGTCTTCCAGTCCTCATTTACCCGCAACAGTCGCTAGAGGATCTCGTGTGGTTTTCGTGAGTGGCGGCTCTGCCGCGTGCTGCGGCCTAGGCCGCTTTATTTTGTATTCTGTGTTGGTGCATTTGCGGAGGTTTACGCTCCCACACTCCTCTCCGGAACTCGCCGGTGCCGGGTAGAAGAGTGGACAAGTGGGTATTTTGGTTGTCCTTTTCCCTGGCGGTTTTCCGCACATACTCTAGTTTAAAGTTAGTTTTGAGCCCCTGGCTTTGTTGTTTAGTAGAGGGCCCCTTGTTATCACCCTGTCTCGGATTTCTCTTTGTCTCCCATTAAGACCTGAGGGGGCATCGGAGTTGGGCAGACGTAATCCGCCCTTCAAACGCGGCTGCCATGGGCCCAAGCAACCATAGT
The DNA here is from genome assembly GCF_028390025.1 of Pseudophryne corroboree. Taxonomy (NCBI): domain Eukaryota; kingdom Metazoa; phylum Chordata; class Amphibia; order Anura; family Myobatrachidae; genus Pseudophryne; species Pseudophryne corroboree. The sequence continues at coordinate 55,320 of NW_026967865.1, read as the reverse complement.
CTCGCAAGAGATTTCTGACAGCACGGGCGAGACAACGGAGATAGGGCGCCAGGGGCTATTCCCGTTCCCACTCCCTTTCCAAGCATTACGTTCCAGTACTCAGGTCCTTGCTATAAGATATCCCCAGACCAGAGTATTGGAATCATAACAGGAGAGCAGCCCTGATATATAACAGAGGTGGAAGTTCTATAGGCAGCAGAGACGGAGACCAGCCAGCCAGTCTCCCAGTGCCCTGATCACTACACGCCGCCAGCACAGCATTACAGGAGGGTCCTATAGTGCTGCCCTGAGCTAACAGGTGTGTGTACCAGTGTGCTGCGCCCTGGTGTCTCTGAGAGGGGTGAGGTCACCGTGCCGCTTTAGTATATGGCTTTTCCTTAGTACTGTAAGTTACAGCCCTGCACTAGTAGTGGCAACTCTGCCCTATGTGAACCTGTGAGGTTATTTTCCTATTTACAGAATAACCGGGGAGAAGGCGGCCATATTGCGGCTCTCAAGAGAAGGCACTCTAGTACACCCCCTGCTGGCGGCCACTGCGCAGGCGCAACAAATTGAAATGCCCGATCTCTATAATGGGGCATATTTCTCTTAATTAAAAAAAACCTGTAACTTTCTGAAAAACCACAACCCCAAAAGGCACTTCACAGGGACATGCTCTATCTAATAAAACAAACCCCAAGTCATATATTAGAGATGAGCGGGTTCGGTTTCTCTGAATCCGAACCCGCCAGAACTTCATGTTTTTTTTCACGGGTCCGAGCGACTCGGATCTTCCCGCCTTGCTCGGTTAACCCGAGCGCGCCCGAACGTCATCATGACGCTGTCGGATTCTCGCGAGGCTCGGATTCTATCGCGAGTCTCGGATTCTATATAAGGAGCCGCGCGTCGCCGCCATTTTCACACGTGCATTGAGATTGATAGGGAGAGGACGTGGCTGGCGTCCTCTCCATTTAGATTATAAGAGACTGAGAGAGATTTACTGGCGCTGACTAGGAGGAGTACTGTTACTGTAGAAGTGTAGAGACTGAGTGGAGAGAGTTTACTAGTGAGGACAGTGCAGTTTACTTTATAATCCGTTCTCTGCCTGAAAAAAGCGATACACAGCACACAGTGACTCAGTCACATACCATATCTGTGTGCACTGCTCAGGCTCAGGCCAGTGTGCTGCATCATCTATTATCTATATATAATATTATATATATCTGTCTGACTGCTCAGCTCACACAGCTTATAATTGTGGGGGAGACTGGGGAGCACTACTGCAGTGCCAGTTATAGGTTATAGCAGGAGCCAGGAGTACATAATATATTATATAGTGAGTGACCACCAGACACACAGTGCAGTTTATTTAATATATCCGTTCTCTGCCTGAAAAAAGCGATACACACAGTGACTCAGTCAGTCACATACCATATCTGTGTGCACTGCTCAGGCTCAGGCCAGTGTGCTGCATCATCTATTATCTATATATAATATTATATATATCTGTCTGACTGCTCAGCTCACACAGCTTATAATTGTGGGGGAGACTGGGGAGCACTACTGCAGTGCCAGTTATAGGTTATAGCAGGAGCCAGGAGTACATAATATATTATATAGTGAGTGACCACCAGACACACAGTGCAGTTTATTTAATATATCCGTTCTCTGCCTGAAAAAAGCGATACACACAGTGACTCAGTCAGTCACATACCATATCTGTGTGCACTGCTCAGGCTCAGGCCAGTGTGCTGCATCATCTATATATATTATATATCTGTCTGACTGCTCAGCTCACACAGCTTATAATTGTGGGGGAGACTGGGGAGCACTACTGCAGTGCCAGTTATAGGTTATAGCAGGAGCCAGGAGTACATATTATATTAAAATTAAACAGTGCACACTTTTGCTGCAGGAGTGCCACTGCCAGTGTGACTGACCAGTGACCTGACCACACTGACCACCAGTATAGTTAGTAGTATACTTATATTGTGATTGCCTGAAAAAGTTAAACACTCGTCGTGTGACTTCACTTGTGTGTTTTTTTTTTTTTATTCTATAAAAATAAAACTCATTCTGCTGACAGACAGTGTCCAGCAGGTCCGTCATTATATAATATATAATATATACCTGTCCGGCTGCAGTAGTGATATATATATATTTTTTATATCATTTATCATCCAGTCGCAGCAGACACAGTACGGTAGTTCACGGCTGTGGCTACCTCTGTGTCTCTGCACTCGGCAGGCAGTCCGTCCATAATTGTAATACCACCTAACCGTGGATTTTTTTCATTCTGCTTTATACATACATAGTTACATAGACATCTTCTCTTTATCAACCAGTCTATATTAGCTGCAGACACAGTACAGTACGGTAGTTCACGGCTGTGGCTACCTCTGTGTCTGCACTCGGCAGGCAGTCAGTCCATAATTGTATACCACCTAACCGTGGATTTTTTTCAGTCTTCTTTATACATACATAGTTACATAGACATCTTCTCTTTATCAACCAGTCTATATTAGCTGCAGACACAGTACAGTACGGTAGTTCACGGCTGTGGCTACCTCTGTGTCTGCAGTCGGCAGGCAGTCCATAATTGTATACTAGTATCCATCTCCATTGTTTACCTGAGGTGCCTTTTAGTTGTGCCTATTAAAATATGGAGAACAAAAATGTTGAGGTTCCAAAATTAGGGAAAGATCAAGATCCACTTCCACCTCGTGCTGAAGCTGCTGCCACTAGTCATGGCCGAGACGATGAAATGCCAGCAACGTCGTCTGCCAAGGCCGATGCCCAATGTCATAGTACAGAGCATGTCAAATCCAAAACACCAAATATCAGAAAAAAAAGGACTCCAAAACCTAAAAGAGGAGAAGCGTAAACTTGCCAATATGCCATTTACCACACGGAGTGGCAAGGAACGGCTGAGGCCCTGGCCTATGTTCATGGCTAGTGGTTCAGCTTCACATGAGGATGGAAGCACTCAGCCTCTCGCTAGAAAAATGAAAAGACTCAAGCTGGCAAAAGCAGCACAGCAAAGAACTGTGCATTCTTCGAAATCCCAAATCCACAAGGAGAGTCCAATTGTGTCGGTTGCGATGCCTGACCTTCCCAACACTGGACGTGAAGAGCATGCGCCTTCCACCATTTGCACGCCCCCTGCAAGTGCTGGAAGGAGCACCCGCAGTCCAGTTCCTGATAGTCAGATTGAAGATGTCAGTGTTGAAGTACACCAGGATGAGGAGGATATGGGTGTTGCTGGCGCTGGGGAGGAAATTGACCAGGAGGATTCTGATGGTGAGGTGGTTTGTTTAAGTCAGGCACCCGGGGAGACACCTGTTGTCCGTGGGAGGAATATGGCCGTTGACATGCCAGGTGAAAATACCAAAAAAATCAGCTCTTCGGTGTGGAGGTATTTCACCAGAAATGCGGACAACAGGTGTCAAGCCGTGTGTTCCCTTTGTCAAGCTGTAATAAGTAGGGGTAAGGACGTTAACCACCTCGGAACATCCTCCCTTATACGTCACCTGCAGCGCATTCATAATAAGTCAGTGACAAGTTCAAAAACTTTGGGTGACAGCGGAAGCAGTCCACTGACCAGTAAATCCCTTCCTCTTGTAACCAAGCTCACGCAAACCACCCCACCAACTCCCTCAGTGTCAATTTCCTCCTTCCCCAGGAATGCCAATAGTCCTGCAGGCCATGTCACTGGCAATTCTGACGAGTCCTCTCCTGCCTGGGATTCCTCCGATGCATCCTTGCGTGTAACGCCTACTGCTGCTGGCGCTGCTGTTGTTGCCGCTAGGAGTCGATGGTCATCCCAGAGGGGAAGTCGTAAGCCCACTTGTACTACTTCCAGTAAGCAATTGACTGTTCAACAGTCCTTTGCGAGGAAGATGAAATATCACAGCAGTCATCCTACTGCAAAGCGGATAACTGAGGCCTTGACAACTATGTTGGTGTTAGACGTGCGTCCGGTATCCGCCGTTAGTTCACAGGGAACTAGACAATTTATTGAGGCAGTGTGCCCCCGTTACCAAATACCATCTAGGTTCCACTTCTCTAGGCAGGCGATACCGAGAATGTACACGGACGTCAGAAAAAGACTCACCAGTGTCCTAAAAAATGCAGTTGTACCCAATGTCCACTTAACCACGGACATGTGGACAAGTGGAGCAGGGCAGGGTCAGGACTATATGACTGTGACAGCCCACTGGGTAGATGTATGGACTCCCGCCGCAAGAACAGCAGCGGCGGCACCAGTAGCAGCATCTCGCAAACGCCAACTCTTTCCTAGGCAGGCTACGCTTTGTATCACCGCTTTCCAGAATACGCACACAGCTGAAAACCTCTTACGGCAACTGAGGAAGATCATCGCGGAATGGCTTACCCCAATTGGACTCTCCTGTGGATTTGTGGCATCGGACAACGCCAGCAATATTGTGTGTGCATTAAATATGGGCAAATTCCAGCACGTCCCATGTTTTGCACATACCTTGAATTTGGTGGTGCAGAATTTTTTAAAAAACGACAGGGGCGTGCAAGAGATGCTGTCGGTGGCCAGAAGAATTGCGGGACACTTTCGGCGTACAGACACCACGTACAGAAGACTGGAGCACCACCAAAAACTACTGAACCTGCCCTGCCATCATCTGAAGCAAGAAGTGGTAACGAGGTGGAATTCAACCCTCTATATGCTTCAGAGGTTGGAGGAGCAGCAAAAGGCCATTCAAGCCTATACAATTGAGCACGATATAGGAGGTGGAATGCACCTGTCTCAAGTGCAGTGGAGAATGATTTCAACGTTGTGCAAGGTTCTGATGCCCTTTGAACTTGCCACACGTGAAGTCAGTTCAGACACTGCCAGCCTGAGTCAGGTCATTCCCCTCATCAGGCTTTTGCAGAAGAAGCTGGAGGCATTGAAGAAGGAGCTAAAAGGGAGCGATTCCGCTAGGCATGTGGGACTTGTGGATGCAGCCCTTAATTCGCTTAACAAGGATTCACGGGTGGTCAATCTGTTGAAATCAGAGCACTACATTTTGGCCACCGTGCTCGATCCTAGATTTAAAGCCTACCTTGGATCTCTCTTTCCGGCAGACACAAGTCTGCTGGGGTTGAAAGACCTGCTGGTGACAAAATTGTCAAGTCAAGCGGAACGCGACCTGTCAACATCTCCTCCTTCACATTCTCCCGCAACTGGGGGTGCGAGGAAAAGGCTCAGAATTCCGAGCCCACCCGCTGGCGGTGATGCAGGGCAGTCTGGAGCGACTGCTGATGCTGACATCTGGTCCGGACTGAAGGACCTGACAACGATTACGGACATGTCGTCTACTGTCACTGCATATGATTCTCTCAACATTGATAGAATGGTGGAGGATTATATGAGTGACCGCATCCAAGTAGGCACGTCACACAGTCCGTACTTATACTGGCAGGAAAAAGAGGCAATTTGGAGGCCCTTGCACAAACTGGCTTTATTCTACCTAAGTTGCCCTCCCACAAGTGTGTACTCCGAAAGAGTGTTTAGTGCCGCCGCTCACCTTGTCAGCAATCGGCGTACGAGGTTACATCCAGAAAATGTGGAGAAGATGATGTTCATTAAAATGAATTATAATCAATTCCTCCGCGGAGACATTGACCAGCAGCAATTGCCTCCACAAAGTACACAGGGAGCTGAGATGGTGGATTCCAGTGGGGACGAATTGATAATCTGTGAGGAGGGGGATGTACACGGTGATATATCGGAGGGTGAAGATGAGGTGGACATCTTGCCTCTGTAGAGCCAGTTTGTGCAAGGAAAGATTAATTGCTTCTTTTTTGGGGGGGGTCCAAACCAACCCGTCATATCAGTCACAGTCGTGTGGCAGACCCTGTCACTGAAATGATGGGTTGGTTAAAGTGTGCATGTCCTGTTTTGTTTATACAACATAAGGGTGGGTGGGAGGGCCCAAGGACAATTCCATCTTGCACCTCTTTTTTCTTTTCTTTTTCTTTGCATCATGTGCTGATTGGGGAGGGTTTTTTGGAAGGGACATCCTGCGTGACACTGCAGTGCCACTCCTAGATGGGCCCGGTGTTTGTGTCGGCCACTAGGGTCGCTAATCTTACTCACACAGCTACCTCATTGCGCCTCTTTTTTTCTTTGCGTCATGTGCTGTTTGGGGAGGGTTTTTTGGAAGGGACATCCTGCGTGACACTGCAGTGCCACTCCTAGATGGGCCCGGTGTTTGTGTCGGCCACTAGGGTCGCTAATCTTACTCACACAGCTACCTCATTGCGCCTCTTTTTTTCTTTGCGTCATGTGCTGTTTGGGGAGGGTTTTTTGGAAGGGACATCCTGCGTGACACTGCAGTGCCACTCCTAGATGGGCCCGGTGTTTGTGTCGGCCACTAGGGTCGCTAATCTTACTCACACAGCTACCTCATTGCGCCTCTTTTTTTCTTTGCGTCATGTGCTGTTTGGGGAGGGTTTTTTGGAAGGGCCATCCTGCGTGACACTGCAGTGCCACTCCTAGATGGGCCCGGTGTTTGTGTCGGCCACTAGGGTCGCTAATCTTACTCACACAGCTACCTCATTGCGCCTCTTTTTTTCTTTGCGTCATGTGCTGTTTGGGGAGGGTTTTTTGGAAGGGACATCCTGCGTGACACTGCAGTGCCACTCCTAGATGGGCCCGGTGTTTGTGTCGGCCACTAGGGTCGCTTATCTTACTCACACAGCGACCTCGGTGCAAATTTTAGGACTAAAAATAATATTGTGAGGTGTGAGGTATTCAGAATAGACTGAAAATGAGTGTAAATTATGGTTTTTGAGGTTAATAATACTTTGGGATCAAAATGACCCCCAAATTCTATGATTTAAGCTGTTTTTTAGTGTTTTTTGAAAAAAACACCCGAATCCAAAACACACCCGAATCCGACAAAAAAAATTCGGTGAGGTTTTGCCAAAACACGTTCGAACCCAAAACACGGCCGCGGAACCGAACCCAAAACCAAAACACAAAACCCGAAAAATTTCAGGCGCTCATCTCTATCATATATATATATATATATATATATATATATATATAATAAGATTTTACTCACCGGTAAATCTATTTCTCGTAGTCCGTAGTGGATGCTGGGACTCCGTAAGGACCATGGGGAATAGCGGCTCCGCAGGAGACTTGGCACAACTAAAGAGAGCTTTAGGACTACCTGGTGTGCACTGGCTCCTCCCCCTATGACCCTCCTCCAGACCTCAGTTAGGATACTGTCACTAAGGAAGGATTTTGAATCCCGGGTAAGACTCATACCAGCCACACCAATCACACCGTACAACTCGTGATATTATACCCAGTTAACAGTATGACAACAACGGAGCCTCTGCACAGATGGCTCTCAACAATAACCCTTTTGTTAACAATAACTATGTACAAGTACTTGGGATGGGCGCCCAGCATCCACTACGGACTACGAGAAATAGATTTACCGGTGAGTAAAATCTTATTTTCTCTGACGTCCTAAGTGGATGCTGGGACTCCACAAGGACCATGGGGATTATATCAAAGCTCCCAAACGGGAGGGAGAGTGCGGATGACTCTGCAGCACCGAATGAGCGAACTCTAGGTCCTCCTCAGCCAGGGTGTCAAACTTGTAAAATCTTGCAAATGTGTTTGACCCCGACCAAGTAGCAGCTCGGCAAAGTTGTAAAGCAGAGACCCCTCGGGCAGCCGCCCAAGAAGAGCCCACCTTCCTCGTGGAATGGGCTTTTACTGATCTAGAATGCGGCAGTCCCGCCGCAGAATGACAGTCCTGTACCACAAATCTGAGGTACTCCTGGTGAGGAGAGTAAATGGGGACATGCAGGTAAGCATCCTTGATGTCCAGTGATACCATGTAATCCCCTTCCTCCAGGCTTGAGATAACCGCCCTGAGCGATTCCATCTTGAACTTGAACCGTTTTATATACGTGTTCAAAGATTTAAAATTTAAAATGGGTCTCACCGAACCGTCCGGTTTCGGTACCACAAACATTGTGGAATAGTAACCCCTTCCTTGTTGAAGGAGGGGTACCTTGACTATCACCTGCTGCAAATACAGCTTGTGAATTTGCCTCTATCACAGCCTCCCTGTCCAAGGGAGATGTTGGCAAGGCAGATTTTAGGAAACGGCGAGGGGGAGACGTCTCGAATTCCAGCTTGAATCCCTGAGACACTACTTGTAGAATCCAGGGATCCACCTGTGAGCAAGCCCACTGATTGCTGAAGCACTTGAGACGGGCCCCCACCGCACCTGGCTCCACCAGTGGAGCCCCAGCGTCATGCTGTGGACTTAGCGGAAGCGGGGGAGGACTTTTGTTCCTGGGAACTGGCTGTATATATATATATATATATATATGCACACACACTCATGTATATACATGTATACACAAATACACGTATGTACATGTTTATGTATGTATAATACACTGAGTACATTATATTTATGAATTAATTGCTTCCCGATTCTGCAGCAGCATCATCAGCACCATCAGTGTTACTCACAGTCACTTCACACTGACTGCTGCACAACACATCACTTAATTTCCGGGCCGCCCGCCACCTGGTGAAGAGACATGGGAGATGAAGGACCAGCAGTGCCACGTTGAGCGGAAGTATTGTGAATTAGTTACCCACACACTCCTTGTGACACCTGCTCCCCGTCTGCCCTCCCACCCGCCGCCTGCCATCCGGAACCCGCACTGACAAGTAAGTCTCAGCAGAATGTGTCTGCCGGCGGCTCCCAGTCCCCCCTAGAGGAACACTGCCAGTGGTGTGGCAGCCGCGGCACACTAGGACTGAGAGACCGCAGCAGGAGGAAAGCACGGGTGGGCGGGAGGAGAGCATAGGCGGACATCACCACATCACATTGCAAGGTGACACCAGTCCCCCCAGTGAGGCCGCCGACGAATGCACTCAGCATAGTATTAGCAGCAGGCAGAGGGGGGGCGGGCGCAGCGGTGGTGGGAGGTACGGAAATGAGCTACAGGCTAGGCTCCACCGATCACACACTCAGCGATCACTGTGCCACAGCAAGCGTGGCGTGCAGCGGTGCTGGACATTAGGGAGTGCCTGTGCGCACCAGGCACCCCCTGTACACACGCCTATGCGCTACCACCCCCCATATGCCACACTACATCACTATGCTATAGCCCTCCCATATGCTGCACTTCATAGTTACACTATACCCCCCATACAACATACTACATCACCACACTACACTACTCACAATAAAATTAAAACATCCCAGTTCCTCATTCTTAATGAGCTCACGTGAGTTCTCTCCCTAACGGAGCTCCAGACCAAGTAACAATGAAGACACCAGCAGCGTGTAGGGGGCAGGCCTGGTCCACTTGTCAGGAGAGAGCAGTCACTGGAGGGTAAGAAGGGGGCGGGGCCTAGTCCTACAGACGGGAGAGAGCACAGACAGGAGAGAGCAAGGTACAGGGGTAGAAGGGGACGGCTGATGTGAAGAAGGGGGCGGGGCCTATTCTTGCATCCTTTCAAAATTCGACTTTTTAAAATTCGACATTTGACAAATTCGACTTTTCTGCAATGGTACAAATGCGGCAATTCAACAAAAGTATATTCAATTGAAGTTTGTAAATTCAACAACAGTGCTTTTAAACAGTAAATTCGTCATTTTCAATCCGCCACACTTTGCAGGCGGAATCTAATAAAAAATAATATTTTTTTGGGGTAATAGCATATCTATTTATATTAGAAGGGATTAGGTACTTGGTTTGTCTTTTTTGGAGGCACAAGTATTATTTATATATTTTTTAAAAGATTATTATTATTATTATTTTTTTTAAATGGAATGTGAAAAACCCGGAAAAGAAAAATTGCGTGGGGTCCCCCCTCCAAAGCATAACCAGCCTCGGGCTCTTCGAGCCGGTCCTGGTTCTAAAAATACGGGGGAAAAACGGACAGGGGATCCCCCGTATTTTTAAAACCAGCTCCGGGCTCTGCGCCTGGTGCTGGTGCAAAAAATACGGGGGACAAAAAGAGTAGGGTCCCCCATTATTTTTACACCAGCATCGGGCTCCACTAGCTGGACAGATAATGCCACAGCCGGGGGTCACTTTTATACAGTGCTCTGCGGCCGTGGCATTAAATATCCAACTAGTCACCCCTGGCTGGGGTACCCTGGGGGAGTGGGGACCCCTTCAATCAAGGGGTCCCCCCCCCAGCCACCCAAGGGCAAGGGGTGAAGCCCGAGGCTGTCCCCCCCATCCAAGGGCTGCGGATGGGAGGCTGATAGCCTTGAGAAAATTGAAAGAATATTGTTTTTTCCAGTAGTACTACAAGTCCCAGCAAGCCTCCCCCGCAATCTGGTACTTTGAGAACCACAAGTACCAGCATGCGGGAGAAAAACGGGCCCGCTGGTACCTGTAGTTCTACTGGGGAAAAAATACCCAAATAAAAACAGGACACAGACACCGTGAAAGTATAACTTTATTTCACACCTGCCGACACACACATACTTACCTATGTTGACACGAAGCAGTCGGTCCTCTTCTCCAAGTAGAATCCACGGGTACCTGAAAATAAAGATAATTATACTCACCTGATCCAGGTTCTAGATTAACTCCACGTACTTGGCAAAACAACAAACCGAACACCCGGACCAGACGGACTGAAAGGGGTCCCATGTTTACACATGGGACCCCTTTCCACGAATGCAGACATCCGAATCTCGCGGGAATCCGACAGCGGGATGATGACGTTCGGGCGCGCTCGGGTTAGCCGAGCAAGGCGGGAAGGTTCGAACCTGCCTCGGACCCATGTAAAATGGGTGAAGTTCGGGGGGTCCGGATTCCGACGAACCGAACCCACTCATCACTAGTATGTACGTGTGTGTCAGGTGCCGTGCGCGTACGTACGTGTGTGTCAGGTGTCGTGCGTGTACGTGTGTGTGTGTGTGTGTGTGTCAGGTGGCGCGTACCTACATGTGTGTATGTCAGGTGCTGTGCATGTGTGTACGTACACGCGTGTATGTGTCAGGTGCCGCGCGTGTACGTGTGTGTGTGTGTGTGTGCCAGTGTGCCAGGAGCCACGCGTGTACATGCGTGAGGGTGTCAGGAGCCGCGCGTATACGTACATACGTGTAGGTTTCAGGTGCCGCGCGTATACATACGTGTGTGTGTCAGGAGCCGAGCGCGTACGTACATGTGTGTGTGTCAGGAGCAACGCGCGTGTGTGTCAGGAGCCACACGTGTGCATACGTGTGTGTGTCAGGTGCCACACATGTACGTACGTGTGTGTGTGTGTGTCAAGTGCCGCGTGTGTACGTACGTATGTGTGTGCCTGGAGCCGCGCGTGTACATACATGTGTGTGTGTGTGTCTCAGGTGCTGTACGTGTATGTGTGTGTCTCAGGTGCTGCACGTGTATATGTGTGTATTTCAGGTGCTGCATTTGTATGTGTCAGCTGCCACGTGGGTGTCAGGTGTTGAGCGTGTATATGTTTGTGTCAGCTGTCGCATCTGTATGTGTGTGACTGTCAGGTGCTGCGCGTGTATGTGTGTGTCAGGTGCTGTTCATGTATGTGGGAGTGGCAGGTGCTGCATGTGTATATATGTGTGAGTGGCAGGTGCTGCGTGTGTATACGAGTGTGTGTGAGGTGCTGCGAGTGTATGTGTGTGTTAGGTGTTCTGAGTGTATATGATTGTGTGTCAGGTGCTGTGCATGTGTGCGTTAAATGCCACATGTATATATGTGTGTCAGGTGCTGCGTGTGTGTGTGTGTCAGGTGCTGCATGTTTGTATGTGTGTGTGTGTGTGTGTCAGGTGCTGCATGTCTGTATGTGTGTGTGTGTCAGGCGCTGCATGTCTGTGTGTGTGTGTGTGTGTGTGTCAGGTGCTGCATGTCTGTATATGTGTGTGGGTGTGTCAGGTGATGCATGTCTGTGTGTGTGGGTGTGTCAGGTGATGCATGTGTGTGTGTGTGTGTGTGTGTGTGTGGGTGTGTGTGTCTGTCAGGTGCTGCATGTGTGTGTCAGGTGCTGCATGTCTGCGTGTGTGTGTGTGTCAGGCGCTGTATGTCTGTGTGTGTGTGTGTCAGGCGCTGCATATCTGTGTCAGGTGCTGTGTGTGTGTGTGTGTGTGTGTGTGCGTGTCTGTCAGGTGCTGCGTGTGTGCGTGTGTGTCAGGCGCTGCGTGTCTGCGTGTGTGTCAGGCGCTGCGTGTCTGCGTGTGTGTCAGGCGCTGCGTGTCTGCGTGTGTGTCAGGCGCTGCGTGTCTGCGTGTGTGTCAGGCGCTGCGTGTCTGCGTGTGTGTCAGGCGCTGCGTGTGTGTGTCAGGCGCTGCGTGTGTGTCAGGCGCTGCGTGTGTGTCAGGTGCTGCGTGTGTGTCAGGCGCTGCGTGTCTGCGTGTGTGTCAGGCGCTGCGTGTGTGTCAGGCGCTGCGTGTGTGCGTGTGTGTCAGGCGCTGCGTGTCTGCGTGTGTGTCAGGCGCTGCGTGTGTGTCAGGCTCTGCGTGTGTGTCAGGCGCTGCGTGTGTGTCAGGCGCTGCGTGTGTGTCAGGCGCTGCGTGTGTGTCAGGCGCTGCGTGTCTGCGTGTGTGTCAGGCGCTGCGTGTCTGCGTGTGTGTCAGGCGCTGCGTGTCTGCGTGTTTGTGTGTCAGGTGCTGCGTGTGTGTCAGGTGCTGCGTGTGTGTGTGTCAGATGCTGCGTGTCTGCGTGTGTGTCAGGTGCTGCGTGTGAGTATGTCAGGTGCTGCGTGTGTCAGGAGCATGTGAGTGTCAGGTGCGTGTGTGTGTCAGGCGCTGCGTGTGTCAGGCGCTGCGTGTGTCAGGCGCTGCCTGTGCGTCAGTCGCTGCGTGTCTGTGTGTGTCAGGCGCTGCGTGTCTGTGTGTGTCAGGCGCTGCGTGTGTGCCAGGCGCTGCCTGTGCGTGTGTGCCAGGCGCTGCCTGTGTGTGTGTGTCAGGCGCCGCGTGTCTGTCAGGCGCCGCGTGTCTGTCAGGCGCCGCGTGTCTGTCAGGCGCCGCGTGTGCGTCAGGCGCCGCGTGTGCGTCAGGCGCCGCGTGTCTATGTGCGTCAGGCGCCGCGTGTGAGTGTGTGCGTGTGTGTCAGGTCCGTGTGAGTGTCAGGTGCTGCGTCTGTGTGTGCGTGTGTCAGGTGCTGCGTGTGTGTCAGGTGCTGCGTGTGAGTGTATGCGCGTGTGTCAGGTCCGTGTTAGTGTCAGGTGCTGTGTGTGTGTGTGTGTGTGTCAGGTGCTGTGTGTGTGCGTGTGTGTCAGGTGCTGTGTGTGTGTGTGTGTGTGTGTGTGTGTGTGTGTGTGTCAGGTGCTGTGTGTGTGCGTGTGTCAGGTGCTGCATATGCGTATGCGTGTCAGGCGTTGCATGTCTGTGTGTGTCAGGCGCTGCGTGTCTGGGGGGGGTGGCCGGACACACAGCAGAGAGGGGGTGGGGGTGGCTGGACACACAGCAGAGAGGGGAGGGTGACCGGACACACGGCAGGGAGGGGAGGGGGTAGGGGGTGGCCGAACACAGCAGGAAGAGGGGGGAGTTGCCGAACACACAGCAGGGGAGGGGAGGGGATGGTGGCCAGACAAACAGCAGGGGAGGGGAGGGGAGGGGGGGGGGAGGGTAGGCCGGACACACAGCAGGTGAGGGGGGGGTGGCTGGACACACAGCAGGGAGGGGGGGTAGGCAGGACACACAGCAGGGGAGGGGAGGGTGGCCGGACAAACAGCAGGGAGGGGGGGGGGTAGGCCGGACACACAGCAGGGGAGGGGGGGTGGCTGGACACACAGCAGGTGAGGGGGGGGCTGGACACACAGCAGGTGAGGGGGGGGGCTGGACACACAGCAGGTGAGGGGGGGGGCCTGGACACACAGCAGGTGAGGGGGGGGGGGCTGGACACACAGCAGGTGAGGGGGGGAGGGCTGGACACACAGCAGGTGAGGGGGGGGGGCTGGACACACAGCAGGTGAGGGGGGGGTCTGGACACGCAGCAGGTGAGGGGGGGGGGTAGGCCGGACACACAGCAGGGGAGGGGAGGGTGGCCGGACACACAGCAGGGGAGGGGAGGGTGGCCGGACACACAGCAGGGGAGGGGAGGGTGGCCGGACAAACAGCAGGGGAGGGGAGGGTGGCCGGACAAACAGCAGGGAGGGGGGGGGGGTAGGCCAGACACACAGCAGGGGGGGGCTGGACACACAGCAGGTGAGGGGGGGGGGCTGGACACACAGCAGGTGAGGGGGGGGGTAGGCCGGACACACAGCAGGGAGGGGGGGGGTAGGCCGCCGGACACACAGCAGGGGAGGGGAGGGTGGCCGGACAAACAGCAGGGAGGGGGGGGTAGGCCGGACACACAGCAGGTGAGGGGGGGGGGGTGGCTGGACACACAGCAGGTGAGGGGGGGGGTCTGGACACACAGCAGGGAGGGGGGGGTAGGCCGGACACACAGCAGGGAGGGGGGGGGTAGGCCGGACACACAGCAGGGAGGGGGGGGGCTGGACACACAGCAGGGGGGGGGTAGGCCAGACACACAGCAGGTGAGGGGGGGGGTGGCTGGACACACAGCAGGGAGGGGGGGGTTGGCCGGACACACAGCAGGTGAGGGGGGGGGGGGCAGGACACACAGCAGGTGAGGGGGGGGGCTGGACACACAGCAGGTGAGGGGGGGGGGGTAGGCCGGACACACAGCAGGTGAGGGGGGGGGGTGGCTGGACACACAGCAGGGAGGGAAGGGGGTAGGGGGGTGGCCTTATTATAATAACCGTGTGGGGGAGGAGTCTGCGGCGGTGGGTGAATGAGATGTGGGGGCAGGCTGCTAAGGGTGCAGGGGAGGAGGGGAAGGAAGCCGGATGGATCTGAATGTGAGCCGCACGTAAGGGACCATACTGATCCTCCCACCTCAGCCCGCTGGTGCTGCTGCTGCTGCCTGACTTCTTCCGTGCAGCACAGCTGTCTTCTCCGGCTGCCGCTCCCGCACCCGCTTCAGGTGTGGGGGTACCACACCGCTCAGTAGGCAAGCGCTGTCAGTCAGGAGTCAGCGCTGCACCGGATGTCTCTTCTGGATGTCCTCTGACTTTCTCCTGCGGCGCAACTCCAGCTATTCCTCCCGCTGCGGCTCCCACTTCGGGTAAGGGGACCATATTGCTCAGTAGTGAGCACTTTCGGTAAGCCTGCGGCTGCTATGCCGCTACCCCTCTCCTCCACAGTCCTAATGGGTCGCTGCAGTCTGTAAGGGACCGCAGGTGCACACACCCAGGAACCGCTGGCTCTCCTCCCGCCGCCAGCAGCTACTTTTATAACCTCAGCCTGCACGAGACCCCTTCCCTCACTCACTCTCGCTCTCCTGGCGGCCACTGCGCAGCCGCAACAAATTGAAAAGCCCTATCTCTATAATGGGGCATATTTCTCTTAATTAAAAAAACCCTATAACTTTCTGAAAAACCACAACCCCAAAAGGCACTACACTGGGGCATACTCTATCTAGTAAAACAAACCCCAAGTCTTAATTCGTCCTCTATCCGGAGTTATGCCTTCCCAAAAAATATCTAATTCACTCTATAGGAAAACGGTGTCAAAAAGCCACAAAGGAAGTCACAGAAAAAAACTGACAGTTGGAACTTTAGGTTACTCCCAATTCCTCATTTTTTATTATTTTGCCCTGAAATTTGGCATGCAGCACCGGGTGACGATTCTACACGCCCATGCCAAATTTCAGCTCAGTACGTCCAATCAGTTTTGAGGTGTAGCCCCTCAAACACCATGCCCCCATCTCAGAAGTTCCCTATGGGAGAATTCCGTTTGTTCGATTCAGCCTTAATATAAGGGCACGACCGTGCCCTTATAATATCTATCTATCTATCTATCTATCTATCTATCTATCTATCTATCTATCTATCTATCTATCGTATGTGTGTGTATATATACATCTATACATACATGCGCTAACACCTGGACATACACTGATGTACCCACACCTAATATCCATACATACACGCCCTGACACCTGGACATACACCAACATTCCCACACCTGCATCTATACATACACATGCTGACACCTGGACATACACCAACATACAAGCATCTGCATCTATATATACACGCGCTGACAAATGGACATACACCGACGTACCCACACTTGCATCTATACATACATGCACTGACATCTGGACATACAAGCACCTGCATCTATACATACACGCGCTGACACCTGAACCTACACTGACCTTCCCACACCTGCATCTATACATACACATTCTGACACCTGGACATACACAGACGTACCCACACCTGCATCTATACATACACGCGTTGACACCTGGACGTACACTGACATACACACACCTACATCTATATATGCATGGATGCAAATGTGGGTACGTCTGTATACGTCCAGGTGTTAGCATGTGTATGTATAGATGTTAGGTGTGGGTACATCAGTGTATGTCCAGGTGTCAGCACATGTATGTATAGATTCACATGTGGGTAAGCCGGTGTACGTCCACGTGTCAGCATGTGTAGGTATAGATGCAGGTGTGGGTACGTTGGTGTACGTTTAGGGGTCAGCGTGTTAATGTATAGATGTTGGTGTGTATGTCAGTGTACGTACAGATATAGGTGTGTGTGTGTGTGTGTGTGTGTGTGTATGTATGTATGTATGTATATGTATAGAGGAAGGTGTGATACATACATATAACACATACATGATAGATACATACATATATCACACACACAATAGATAGATAGATAGATAGATAGATAGATAGAACACATACATACAAGATAGATACATACATACATGATAGATACATATATAGATAGATAGATAGATAGATAGATAGATACATATATATATATATATATATATCACAAACATATATGATTCATACATATATCACACACACATACATGATACATACATGAGAAAGACCTGGGATGGTGATGAGGCCAGGGCCCCCTGCTGATGTTGCGTTGAGGAAGGCAGTGTTCCAGGGCGGATGCCAGTCGGGGAGAGCGCCGCGCAGCCCGGGAAAAATACTGCTGAGGAGCTACATCTGGAAGAGCCCCTGGGAGGGAGAGTGCCACATGCCCCATCCTGCGCGGCAGACTCTGCAGGCCTGCACATGGGAAGGGAGGTCTCTGGCCACACGTACTCACCCTTCTGCTGAAGCCCCGCTGCTGTCCCCATCAGCGCTCTCCATCGGGGAGCGGGGCCAGGATGAACCTCAACCTGTGAGAACTATCTTCATGATCAAGAGATCTCATATGCAAGATAAGTATGTGTTGGGATAGGGCTGGGGAGGGCGGCTGCTCGGGCACACCCCCGTCAAGTTAAGGAGATTTAACTGAGGAAGCACAAGGGAACTCTCGTCTGGGGACAACAACTGCAGGGAGACCACATCTTTTCAGATGAACATGGGAGGGCGGAAGGCTGCCTAATACTGAAGCACCCTCAGACATTAAACCATATGCAACAACTATTGCAAGCATTCCTGGGGGAAGGTCTGCAGCAGACGGATTTGCATACGGTGATGTCATCCAAGCAGTGGGCCAAAGTTGGCTGGAACCCTCATCTGTATATGAAAAGAGAAAAGGGGCATGCAGGGCATGGCGGCCTTTTGCGGCGCTTGGATAACCCCAAGTTTGCATTAAACACCCCCACCCTCCTTCGGTGTGGGGCTCATGTTGGCCATGCCCAAGCCCCTGAAGCATTCAAGCTGATTTCTTGCAGCAGCTGGGCACTGTAACAGCTTCAGAGCTGCTCTACAAGACAAGTAAAAGGGTGTGGGCCCTGCAGCACCACCTGTAGTTTGCATACACACATATATAGGACAGCATCTCTTATATGCCCCAGGGTCAATAAAATAGTATCCTTGTCTAGGCTATCCATCCCCTCAGATAAGGTATTTGTCCATGCCGCTACAGCACTACACACCCAGGCCGACGCAATTGCCGGTCTGAGTAAGGTACCTGAATGTGTATAAATGGACTTCAGGGTAATCTCCTGTTTGCGGTCAGCACACTCTTTGAGGGTAGCCGTATCCTGGGACGGGAGGGCTACCTTCTTGGATAAGCGTGTTAATGCTTTGTCCACCCTAGGGGAGGATTCCCATCGTAACCTATCCGTTGATGGGAAAGGATACGCCATAAGAATCCTTTTGGAAATCTGCAGTCTTTTATCTGGAGATTCCCAAGCTTTTTCACATAACTCGTTCAGCTCGTGTGAGGGGGGAAAGGTTACCTCAGGCTTCTTTCCCTTGTACATATGTACCCTCTTGTCAGCGACAGGGGGTTCCTCTGTGATGTGCAAAACATCTTTTATTGCCATAATCATAAATCGAATGGATTTTGCCAATTTTGGCTGTAACTTTGCATCATCGTAATCGACACTGGAGTCAGAATCCGTGTCGGTATCTGTGTCAACAATCTGGGATAGTGGGCGCTTATGAGACCCTGACAGTCCCTGCAACATAGGATCAGGCATGGGTTGAAACCCTGACTGTCCCAAAGCTTCTGCCTTGTCTAATCTTTTGTGCAATGAGTTTACACTAGCATTTAAAACATTCCACATATCCATCCAATCAGCTGTCGGCGGAGACACCACATTCATTTGCTCCCGCTCCTCTCTAATATAGCCTCCTTCCTCAGACATGTCGACACACGTGTACCGACACACTTCACACACAGGGAATGCTTTTTCTGAAGACAGTTTCCCCACAAGGCCCTTTGGAGAGACAGAGAGAGAGTATGCCAGCACACCCCCCAGCGCTATATAACCCAGGAATAAAACAGTAACTTAATGTTTGCCCAGTAGTGCTGCTGTATGTAATTTGCGAATTATGTGCCCCCCCCCCCCTCTTTTCAACCCTCTTGTCTAACGTGGTATAAGCAGGGTAGAGTCCGGGGAGCTTCCTCTCAGCGGTGCTGTGGAGAAAAAATGGCGCTGGTGAGTGCTGAGGGAGAAGCCCCGCCCCCTCGGAGGCGGGCTTCTGTCCCGCTTAAACTGTAAAATTGGTGGGGGCTTATACATATATAAAGTGCCCAGCTGTATATATGTTATATTTTTGCGAAAGAGGTTTATATTGCTGCCCAGGGCGCCCCCCCTGCGCCCTGCACCCTTACAGTGACCGGAGTATGTGAGGTGTATGGGAGCAAAGGCGCACAGCTGCAGTGCTGTGCGTTACCTCAGTGAAGATCATGAAGTCTTCTGCCGCCTCTGAAGTCTTCTTTTCTTCTCATACTCACCCGGCTTCTATCTTCCGGCTCTGCGAGGGGGACGGCGGCGCGGCTCTGGGACGGACGGCGAGTGTGAGATCCTGCGTACCAATCCCACTGGAGCTAATGGTGTCCAGTAGCCTAAGAAGCAGGACCTTGCAACTCAGAGAGTAGGGCTGCTTCTCTCCCCTCAGTCCCTCGATGAGGGAGTCTGTTGCCAGCAGTGCTCCCTGAAAATTAAAAACCTAACAAAATACTTTCTGTCAGAAAGCTCAGGAGAGCTCCTGAAAAGCACCCAGTCTCCACTGGGTACAGTATCAAACTGAGGTCTGGAGGAGGGGCATAGAGGGACGAGCCAGTGCACACCCAGAACTAAAGTCTTTCTTAAAGTGCCCATGTCTCCTGCGGAGCCCGTCTATCCCCATGGTCCTTACGGAGTCCCCAGCATCCTCTAGGACGTTAGAGAAAATAGGATTTTAATACCTACCGGTAAATCCTTTTCTCTTAGTCCGTAGAGGATGCTGGGCACCCGTCCCAGTGCGTACTGTGTCTGCAGTTATTAAATGGCCCTTAACTCCAGAACATTTATGTGGAGATAAAAACATCCAAGGAAGACTTGACCATCTTCCTTGGATGTTTTCCCCCTGTGTGACTGCTCTCCAGCCTCAGAGGGTTGCATCCGTGGTCCCTAGGATCCCGTCCTGGATCCCGAACCATCGCCCCTCTAGGTGGTGAGAACTGTGCAGCCACCAATGGAGTGAGATTCTGGTCTTGGAAGACAGGATTATCCTCCGGTGCATGTGTAGGTGGGATCCGGACCACTTGTCCAACAGGTCCCACTGGAACACTCTGGTATGGAACCTGCCAAACTGAATGGCCTCGTAGGCCGCAACCATCTTCCCCAGCAACTGAATGCATTGATGGATTAACACTCTTCCTGGTTTCAGAATTTGTTTGACCAGACTCTGGATCTCCAGAGCCTTTCCACTAGAAGAAAACCTCTTCTGTGTCCAGTATCACTCCCAAAAACAACAACCGCGTCATTGGGACCAACTGCGATTTTGGCAAGTTTAGGAGCCAACCATGTTGTTGAAGAACTGTCAGGGAGAGTAGATGTTTTGCACCAACTGGTCCCTGGATCTCGCCTTTATCAGGAGATCATCCAAGTACGGGATAATTGTGACTCCTTGCTTGCGAAGGAGAACCATCATTTCCGCCATCACCCTGGTGAAAATCCTCGGAGCCGTGGACAGACCAAACGGCAACGTCTGAAATTGGTAATGACAATCCTGAATTGCAAACCTCAGGTAGCTTGATGCAGTGGCTAAATGGGAACATATAAGTAGGCATCCTTTATGTCTACCAAAACCATGAAATCTCCTTTATCCCCCGGACTGGAGATCACTACCCTGAGAGATTCCATCTTGAAATTGAATTTCTTTAGGTAGAAATTAAGGGATTTCAGATTTCAGATTGGTCTGACTGAGCCGTCCGGCTTCGGGACCACGAAGAGGCTTGAATAAAAACCTTCTCCCTGCTGACTAAGGCTGATTTGAACAATCGGTGAGGGGGAACGTCTTGAAACCCCAGTTTTTACCTTTGGGACACTATTTGTAAAGCCCACGAGTCCAGGTCCGAATGAATCCAGAACTGACTGAAGAGTTTTAGACGTGCCCCCCACTGGTGCGGGCTCCTGCAAGAGAGCCCCAGCTTCATGCAGTGGATTTGGCAAAAGCAGAGGACGATCTCTGCTCCTGCGATCTTGAAGAGGCTACAGACCTCTTCCCTCTTTTCCATCCTCTACCTGCAAAGAAAGGGGAATCTTAACTTCTTGCATATCTATTGGGCCGAAATGACTGCGTCAGATAATGATGCGTCTTCATCCGTTGAGAGGGAACATAGGGCAAGAAGGATGACTTACCTGCGGGAGCTGCCGAGATCAAATTAACTAGGCCGTCGCCAAACAAGGCTTCACCTTCATAGGGAAGAGACTCCCTTTCTTCTTGGAGTCAGCATCAGCATTCCCTTGGTGAATCCACAATGCCCTCCTATCCGAGACTGCCATGAAATTGGCCCGTGAGCACTTGTGCCCGGTGTAGGATTTTTAAATATGTGTAGTTTACTGTATGCAAAGGTTTAAAACCTTTTAGGAACTGAGATCTAAGGTGTATTACATGTAGTTTAAAAAAAACAAAAAAGGTTTATTTTATGGCAGTAGTTTCCAAACTGGGGTTCTTGCACTGGTAGCATAGTTTGGTGGTCCAGGACCAATTAAAATTATTTATACTTTATTAAATTGGCAAAACCATTCCCTCACAACATAACTGAACCTGAGGATGACATGCTATAAACACAATTTACTTAATTTTATATTTTTTTCTGAATTTCTCAATAAAAAAAACTTTGGCCTAGGGGTGCCGTGAAACAAATTGTGATACTCTAGGGCAGGGGTGTCAAACCCATTGGCCGCATGCCGCCCCCAATGCATCATTTTGTGGCCCACAGGCCGGGGTCCGACAGGGGTCCTTTTGTGGCCCGATCACCTTGCTTAGAGCGAGGGCAGGAGAGTGCAGCCAGAGTCTTTGCTTTCTATGTGCGGCACCATCTTCCCGAAGAGATCACCGGGAAGATAGTGCCCCTTCCACTGGCTACAGCACAGGTATACTGGGGTGGGGTAGCAAACTGGGGGCCCCAATGGGCCCCTCCAGCAGTCCCTCTACCAAAACACGTCTTTTGGTGGTTTTGCGGTGTTGTTATAACTACATGGTGACGATACTGTAGCACAGAGATTTTCAACCATTTACAACTCACGTCACACAGAACAAGATTTAAATATTGACAAGGCACACTGAAATATAATGGTGATGCATGGTGCAGTATCGTGTCCTAGGATGTCATGTCGCAGCTTCTCCATAGGTAACGCCTGAACAGGCCCGGTGACAGGGGGGACAAAGGGGACACTTGTTCAGGGCTCCAAGTATTAAGAACAGAAATAATGGGGCCACAGTGCCAATATTGCTTTTTAAAGTGTATCCACCAACTGCTCAATTTAAGCAGGAAAACAATTAACAGGCCAACTAAACCCTCCCCCCTCCTTTTACCCCATCACTTTGTCCAGTCCCTGTGGTCCATACTGTATTGCCATTATTATGCATGTTGCTGTGCTGGCCCTTTTCTGAATGTCCCTGCCACCGCCACCGAAGAGCTGGATAGCCCAGTATGAAAACCACCTGCCGGCCTCACTGACGGTCCGAGTCAAAGGCTCCATTTTTTTTTAAAGATCCCTCTGCCAAGTTAAGGGGGGGTTGAGGGGGCCCCAGAGATATCAGTGTACTGGGCCCCGAGATTTCTGTTGCTGACCCTGACCCTCAGGGGCGTATCTACCCCTTGGCCAGGATGGCACTTGCCAGGGGCACCATCCAGCTGTGCCAACCGTGGCTAAGGGATAGAGTTCTGCTGTCTCAAAAGGGCGCTATGGCAATCAGCGTGGGACTGACCAATTAGACGGTGAGGGAAGGATACTGAAATTGTCCCAACCCTGTTACAGTTTGAAACGCCCCTCAACTGCTGTCCACTGCTTCACTCCTAGCTCTGCCCCTTTGAAATTATTAATCCCTACCCCCCGGTAGGCGGAGTTCTCCAGGCCCATACTCAGGAGTCACCACTGCTGTACATTATGTGCCGGTTGTAGAGGCTGAGCGGGGAACATCAGAGAACGCCACAAATTACACAGTGGGCAAGGAGATGGCTGGAGACAGCTGCACAGCCATGCCTTGCAAGTTCGAGAGAGCTGTTGAATTTCAGCACTTCAAGTCAGAGCCTGCTGCCCAAGCAGTCCGTGACAGTTAGTGTCGAGGAGGGGGGGATTTGTGCATGTGTGCTATCAGTGTGTGTGTGGGGGGGTGGAGGATGTGTGTGACTGTGAGGGAGCTGTCAGTGTCAGTGGGGAGAGGAGCAGGAGGGAGTTGTCAGTGTGTGGAAGTGATGAGAGTTGTCAGTACTGGGGAAATGTGTGTGTGTGTGTGTGTGTGTATACTAGATTTAGGAGTGTGTGTTTGTGAGAGGTTTCAGTTGGGGAATTAGAGTTCATACAGTAATTAAATGTTTTCATATTGAGAACTACATCTCCCAGCATATACAGTGTGCTGGGGATGCTAACAAGCTTTATTTAAAAGTTTAAAAAACATTGCTTTTATGACTGCAATGGTTAAAAAGGGAGAGCTATAAATCAATTTATCAGTGAATGATCGCAGTTTGAGCTGTTACATTTTACTGAACCACCTATCCCTCCACACTCACTACCTGTCCTCAGGATACATTTACCATCCCGGCAGACGGTATACCGGCGGTCATTTGACCGATGTTGGAATCCTGACACCACTTGGGAGACTGGTGCCGGCACACAGACAGCCAACATCCCGTAGGCGAGTATTGGAGGGAGGGTTAGGACCGGGGGAGGGGGTGTTAGGGAAGGCACTAGGAGGTGGGTTAGTCCTAGCTGCCACCCCCTGAGGGAGCCCTATCCGCCACCCCCCCCCAGAGGGTTAGGATTAGGATTAGGTATCATGTGACTGCTGGAATCCCGAGCGCCGGATGCCATACCCAACCCCCTTTACTTTTTCAGGCATTTCTATCTCTCCTCTCTCTATGGTGTTCCGATTGCCCACTTTCCCTTGTGCTTTTCTCTCTCTCTCTCTCTCCTTTGTTTAGAGCATCAGTTTCTGTAGTCCACTTTATCCTTATTTTCTCTAACGTCCTAAGTGGATGCTGGGGACTCCGTAAGGACCATGGGGAATAGCGGCTCCGCAGGAGACTGGGCACATCTAAAGAAAGCTTTAGGACTAGCTGGTGTGCACTGGCTCCTCCCCCTATGACCCTCCTCCAAGCCTCAGTTAGATTTCTGTGCCCGACGAGAAGGGTGCACACTAGGGGCTCTCCTGAGCTTCTTAGTGAAAGTTTTAGTTTAGGTTTGTTATTTTCAGTGAGACCTGCTGGCAACAGGCTCACTGCATCGAGGGACTAAGGGGAGAAGAAGGGAACTCACCTGCGTGCAGAGTGGATTGGGCTTCTTGGCTACTGGACATTAGCTCCAGAGGGACGATCACAGGTCCAGCCTGGATGGGTCCCGGAGCCGCGCCGCCGGCCCCCTTACAGAGCCAGAAGAGCGAAGAGGTCCGGAAAAATCGGCGGCAGAAGACGTTCCTGTCTTCAATAAGGTAGCGCACAGCACTGCAGCTGTGCGCCATTGCTCTCAGCACACTTCATACTCCGGTCACTGAGGGTGCAGGGCGCTGGGGGGGGCGCCCTGAGACGCAATAAAACACGACAGAAATACCTTACATGGCAAAAAATACATCACATATAGCTCCTGGGCTATATGGATGCATTTAACCCCTGCCAAAATATACAAAAAACCGGGAGATAAGGCCGCCGGAAAGGGGGCGGAGCCTATCTCCTCAGCACACTGGCGCCATTTTCCCTCACAGCTCAGTTGGAGGGAAGCTCCCCTGGCTCTCCCCTGCAGTCACTACACTACAGAAAGGGTTAAAAAAGAGAGGGGGGCACTAATTAGGCGCAGTATTAAAACATACAGCAGCTATAAGGGGAAAAACACTTATATAAGGTTATCCCTGTATATATATAGCGCTCTGGTGTGTGCTGGCATACTCTCCCTCTGTCTCCCCAAAGGGCTAGTGGGGTCCTGTCCTCTATCAGAGCATTCCCTGTGTGTGTGCTGTGTGTCGGTACGTTTGTGTCGACATATATGAGGAGAAAAATGATGTGGAGACGGAGCAGAGTGTCTGTAACAGTGATGTCACCCCCTAGGGGGTCGACACCTGAGTGGATGTACTGTTGAAAATTACGTGACAGTGTCAGCTCTATATAAAAACAGTGGTTGACATGAGACAGCCGGCTACTCAGCTTGTGCCTGTCCAGACGTCTCATAGGCCGTCAGGGGCTCTAAAGCGGCCGTTACCTCAGATGGCAGATACAGACGCCGACACGGATACTGACTCCTGTGTCGACGGTGAAGAGACAACCGTGATTTCCAGTAGGGCCACACGTTACATGATTGATACAATGGAAAATGTTTTTATACATTTCTGATAATACGAGTACCACCAAAAAGGGGTATTATGTTCGGTGGGGGAAAAACTACCTGTAGTTTTCCTAAATCTGAAAAATAAAATGAGGTGTGTGATGATGCGTGGGTTTCCCCCCGATAACACTTGATAATTTCTTAAAAAGTATTGGCTGCATACCCTTTCCCGCCAGAGGTTAGGGTGCGTTGGGAAACACCCCCTAGGGGGGATAAGGCGCTCACACGCTTGTAAGAACAAGGGCTCTACCCTCTCATGAGATGGCCGCCCTTAAGGATCCTGCTGATAGAAAGCAGGAGGGTATCCAAAAATGTATTTACACACATACTGGTGTTATACTGCGACCAGCTATCGCCTCAGCCTGGAGGTGCAGTGCTGGGTTGGCATGGTCGGATTCCCTGACTGGAAATATTGATATCCTAGATAAGGATAGTATATTATTGCCTATAGAGCATTTAAAAGATGCATTTCTATATATGCATGATGCACAGCGGAATAATTGCCGACTGGCATCAAGTATAAGTGCGTTGTCCAATTCTACCAGTAAAATGGTCAGGTGATGCGGATTCCAAACGGCATTTGGAAGTATTGCCTTTGAAAGGGGACATTTGGGGTCGTCCTTTAGACCTGGTGGCCACGGCAACAGCTGGGAAATCCACGTTTGTACCCCAGGTCGCCTCTCAAAATAAGACGCCGTATTATCAGGCGCAGTCCTTTGTTGGCAAGCGGACAAAAGGTTCCTCTTTTCTGCTCGTGACAGACGGAGAGGAAAAAGGCTGCAGAGATCAGCCAGTTCCCAGGAACAGAAACCCTTTCCCGCCTCTGCCAAGCCCTCAGTATGACGCTAGGGCTATACAAGCTCAGGCACGGTGGGGGCCCGTTCTCAATGAATTTCAGTGCGCAGTGGGCTCACTCGCAAGTAGACCCCTGGATCCTTCAGGTAATATCTCAGGGGTACATATTGGAATTCGAGACGTCTCCCCCTCGCCGTTTCCAAAAGTTGGCTTTACCGACGTCTCCCTCTGACAGGGAGGCAGTTTTGGAAGCCATTCACAAGCTGTATTCCCAGCAGGTGATAATCAAGGTACCCCTCCTGCAACAGGGAACGGGGTATTATTCCACACTATTGTGGTACCGAAGCCAGACGGCTCGGTGAGACCGATTCTAAATCTAAAATCTAAAATCTTTGAACACTTACATACAGAGGTTCAAATTCAAGATTGAGTCACTCAGAGTAGTGATTGCGAACCTGGAAGAAGGGGACTACATGATGTCTCGGGACATCAAGGATGCTTACCTTCATGTCAAAATTTACCCTTCTCACCAAGGGTACCTCAGGTTATGGTACAGAACTGTCACTATCAGTTCAGACGCTGCCGTAGGGATGGTCCACGGCACCCCGGGTCTTTACCAAGGTAATGGACGAAATGATATCCCTTCGAAGGAAGGGAATTTTAGTTATCCCTTACTTGGACGATTCCCTGATAAGGGTAAGATCCAGGGAACAGTTGGAGGTCGGTGTAGCACTATCTCAGGTAGTGTTGCGGCAGCACGATTGGATTCTCAATATTCCAAAATCGCTGCTGGTTCCGACGACTTGTCTTCTGTTTCCTAGGGATGATCCTGGACACAGTCCAGAAAAAAGGTGTTTCTCCCGGAAGAGAAAGCCAGGGAGTTATCCGAGCTAATCAGGAACCTCCTAAAACCGAACCAAGTCTCAGTGCATCAATGCACAAGGGTTCTGGGAAAAAATGATGGCTTCATACGAAGCAATCCCATTCGTTAGATTCCACGCAAGAACTTTCCAGTGGAACCTACTGGACAAATGGTCCGGGTCGCATTTTCAGATGCATCAGCGGATAACCCTGTCACCAAGGACAAGGGTATCCATCCTGTGGTGGTTGCAGAGTGCTCATCTTCTAGAGGGCTGCAGATTCGGCATTCAGGACTGGGTCCTGGTGACCACGGATGCCAGCCTGCGAGGCTGGGGAGCAGTCACACAGGGAAGGAATATCCAGGGCTTAGGGTCAAGCCGGGATACATCACTTCACATAAATATCCTGAAGCTAAGGGCCATTTACAATGCTCTAAGCTTAGCAAGACCTCTGCTTCAAGGTCAGCCGGTGTTGATCCAGTCGGACAACATCATGGCAGTCACCCACGTAAACAGACAGGGTGGCACAAGAAGCAGGAGGGCAATGGCAGAAGCTGCAAGGATTCTTCGCTGGGCGGAAAATCATGTGATAGCACTGTCAATAGTATTCATTCCGGGAGTGGACAACTGGGAAGCAGACTTCCTCAGCACGACCTCCACCCGGGAGAGTGGGGACTTCACCCAGAAGTCGTCCACATGATTAAAAAACTCGACAGGTATTGCGCCAGGTCAAGAGACCCTCAGGCAATAGTTGTAGACGCTCTGGTAACACCGTGGGTGTACCAGTCAGTATATGTGTTCCCTCCTCTGCCTCTCATACCCAAGGTACTGAGATTGATAAGATGGAGAGGAGAAAGCACTATATTCGTGGCTCCGGATTGGCCAAGAAGGACTTGGTAACCGGAACTTCAAGAGATGCTCACGGAGGATCCGTGGCCTCTACCTCTAAGAAGGGACCTGCTCCAGCAAGGACCCTGTCTGTTCCAAGACTTACCGCGGCTGCGTTTGACGGCATGGCGGTTGAACACCGGATCCTGAAGGAAAAAAGGCATTCCGGATGAAGTCATCCCTATCCTGATCAATAGCCAGGAAGGATGTAACCGCAAAAAACATTATCACCGCAATTGGCGAAAATATGTTGCGTAGTGCGAGGCCAGTAAGGCCCGACGGAGGAAATTCAACTGGGTCGATTCCTACATTTCCTGCAAACAGGAGTGTTTATGGGCCTGAAATTGGGGTCCATTAAGGTTCAGATTTCGGCCCTGTCAATTTTCTTCCAAAAAAGAACTAGCTTCAGTCCCTGAAGTTTAGACGTTTGTAAAAGGGGTACTGCATATACAGCCTCCTTTTGTGCCTCCAGTGGCAATTTGGGATCTCAATGTAGTTTGGGTTCCAAAAGTCACATTGGTTTGAACCACTTAAATCTGTGGAGTTAAAATATCTCACATGGAAAGTGGTCATGCTGTTGGCCCTGGCCTCGGCCAGGCGCGTGTCAGAATTGGCGGCTTTATCCTGTGAAAGCCCTTATCTGATTTTCCATTCGGACAGGGCGGAATTGAGGACTCGTCCTCAGTTTCTCCCTAAGGTGGTTCCAGCGTTTTCACCTGAACCAACCTATTGTGGTGCCTGCGGCTACTAGGGACTTGGAGGAATCCAGGTTGCTGGATGTTGTCAGGGCCCTGAAAAAGATGTTTCCAGGACGGCTGGAGTCAGGAAATCTGACTCGCTGTTTATCCTGTATGCACCCAACATGCTGGGTGTTTCTGCTTCTAAGCAGACTATTGCTCGTTGGATTGTAGTGCAATTCAGCTTGCACATTCTGTGGCAGGCCTGCCACAGCTAAAATCTGTAAAAGCCCGTTCCACAAGGAAAGTGGGCTCATCTTGGGCGGCTGCCCGAGGGGTCTCGGCTTTACAACTTTGCCGAGCAGCTACTTGGTCAGGGGCAAACACGTTTGCTAAATTCTACAAATTTGATACCCTGGCTGAGGAGGACCTGGAGTTCTCTCATTCGGTGCTGCAGAGTCATCCGCACTCTCCCGCCCGTTTGGGAGCTTTGGTATAATCCCCATGGTCCTTACGGAGTCCCCAGCATCCACTTAGGACGTTAGAGAAAATAAGAATTTACTTACCGATAATTCTATTTCTCATAGTCCGTAGTGGATGCTGGGTGCCCATCCCAAGTGCGGATTGTCTGCAATACTTGTACATAGTTATTGTTACAAAAATCGGGTTATTATTGTTGGGAGCCATCTTTTCAGAGGCTCCTCTGTTATCATACTGTTAACTGGGTTCAGATCACAAGTTATACGGTGTGATCGGTGTGGCTGGTATGAGTCTTACCCGGGATTCAAAATCCTTCCTTATTGTGTACGCTCGTCCGGGCACAGTATCCTAACTGAGGCTTGGAGGAGGGTCATAGGGGGAGGAGCCAGTGCACACCAGCTAGTCCTAAAGCTTTCTTTAGATGTGCCCAGTCTCCTGCGGAGCCGCTATTCCCCATGGTCCTTACGGAGTCACCAGCATCCACTACGGACTATGAGAAATAGAATTATCGGTAAGTAAATTCTTATTTTTTCCAGTGTTTCACTATCTCTCTGATGTATGGTCTAGAGGGATCAGTAATGCATTGTACTGTATAGAGGCGTCAGGGATGTAGCGTAGGGTATAGAGGCGTCAGGGATGTAGCGTAGGTTATAGAGGCATCAGGAATGTAGCGTAGGGAATAGAGGCATCAGGGATGTAGCGTAGGGTATAGAGGCGTCAGGGATGTAGCATAGGGAATAGAGGCGTCAGGGATGTAGCGTAGGGAATAGAGGCATCTGGGATTTAGCTTAGGGAATATAGGCATCAGGGATGTACTAGCAGGTATATAGAGGTCAGTGTACTGTATAGAGGGTAGAGATGAGCGGGTTCGGTTCCTCGGAATCCGAACCCGCCCGAACTTCAGGTTTTTTTACACGGGGCCGAGCGACTCGGATCTTCCCGCCTTGCTCGGTTAACCCGAGCGCGCCCGAACGTCATCATCCCGCTGTCGGATTCTCGCGAGGCTCGTATTCTATCGCGAGACTCGGATTCTATATAAGGAGCCGCGCGTCGCCGCCATTTTCACACGTGCATTGAGATTGATAGGGAGAGGACGTGGCTGGCGTCCTCTCCGTTTAGACTAGAGTACTAGAGAGAGACACAAATTTTGGGGAGCATATTATTAGGAGGAGTACTACTTGCTGCTGATAGTGTGACCAGTGACCACCAGTTTAATTAATCCGTTCTCTGCCTGAAAAAAAACGATACACAGTGTGACACAGTCACATACCATATCTGTGCTCAGCCCAGTGTGCTGCATTATATGTAATACTGTATATCATTATCTGACTGTGCTGAGTGCTCACTGCTCACACAGCTTAATTGTGGGGGAGACTGGGGAGCAGTTATAGCAGGAGTACATATTTTAAGTACAGTGCACACTTTTGCTGCCAGAGTGCCACTGCCAGTGTGACTGACCAGTGACCACTGACCACCAGTATTGTGATTGTCTGCTGACCACCAGTATATTGTGATTGTCTGCCTGAAAAAGTAAAACACTCGTCGTGTGGTGTTTTTATAAACGCATTCTGCAGACAGTGTCCAGCAGGTCCGTCATTACATAATATATACCTGTCCGGCTGCAGTACTAGTGTGATATATATATATATTTTAATTTTATCTCATTATCATCCAGTCTATATTAGCAGCAGACACAGTACGGTAGTCCACGGCTGTAGCTACCTCTGTGTCGGCAGTCGCTCGTCCATCCATAATTGTATACCACCTACCCGTGGTTTTTTTTTTTTCTATCTTCTTGATACTAGTAGCTTACTTTAGGAGTCTGCAGTGCTGAGTCTGACAGACAGTGTCCAGCAGGTCCGTCATTACATAATATATACCTGTCCGGCTGCAGTACTAGTGTGATATATAATATATATATATTTTAATTTTATCTCATTATCATCCAGTCTATATTAGCAGCAGACACAGTACGGTAGTCCACGGCTGTAGCTACCTCTGTGTCGGCAGTCGCTCGTCCATCCATAATTGTATACCACCTACCTGTGGTTTTTTTTTTTTCTATCTTCTTGATACTAGTAGCTTACTTTAGGAGTCTGCAGTGCTGACAGACAGTGTCCAGCAGGTCCGTCATTACATAATATATACCTGTCCGGCTGCAGTACTAGTGTGATATATATATATATATATATATTTTAATTTTATCTCATTATCATCCAGTCTATATTAGCAGCAGACACAGTACGGTAGTCCACGGCTGTAGCTACCTCTGTGTCGGCAGTCGCTCGTCCATCCATAATTGTATACCACCTACCCGTGGTTTTTTTTTTTTTCTATCTTTTTGATACTAGTAGCTTACTTTAGGAGTCTGCAGTGCTGACAGACAGTGTCCAGCAGGTCCGTCATTACATAATATATACCTGTCCGGCTGCAGTACTAGTGTGATATATATATATATATTAATTTTATCTCATTATCATCCAGTCTATATTAGCAGCAGACACAGTACGGTAGTCCACGGCTGTAGTTACCTCTGTGTCGGCAGTCGCTCGTCCATCCATAATTGTATACCACCTACCCGTGGTTTTTTTTTTTCTATCTTCTTGATACTAGTAGCTTACTTTAGGAGTCTGCAGTGCTGACAGACAGTGTCCAGCAGGTCCGTCATTACATAATATATACCTGTCCGGCTGCAGTACTAGTGTGATATATATATATATATATATATATATTTTAATTTTATCTCATTATCATCCAGTCTATATTAGCAGCAGACACAGGCCCTCATTCCGAGTTGATCGCTCGCAAGGTGATTTTAGCAGAGTTACACACGCTAAGCCGCCGCCTACTGGGAGTGAATCTTAGCTTCTTAAAATTGCGACCGATGTATTCGCAATATTGCGATTACAAACTACTTAGCAGTTTCAGAGTAGCTTCAGACTTACTCGGCATCTGCGATCAGTTCAGTGCTTGTCGTTCCTGGTTTGACGTCATAAACACACCCAGCGTTCGCCCAGACACTCCTCCGTTTCTCCGGCCACTCCTGCGTTTTTTCTGGAAACGGTAGCGTTTTTAACCACACGCCCCTGAAACGCCGTGTTTCCGCCCAGTAACACCCATTTCCTGTCAATCACATTACGATCGCCGGAGCGAAGAAAAAGCCGTGAGTAAAAATACTATCTTCATTGTTAAATTACTTGGCGCAGTCGCAGTGCGAATATTGCGCATGCGTACTAAGCGGAATTTCACTGCGATGCGATGAAATATACCGAGCGAACGACTCGGAATGAGGGCCACAGTACGGTAGTCCACGGCTGTAGCTACCTCTGTGTCGGCAGTCGCTCGTCATCCATAAGTATACTAGTATCCATCCATCTCCATTGTTTACCTGAGGTGCCTTTTAGTTGTGCCTATTAAAATATGGAGAACAAAAATGTTGAGGTTCCAAAAATAGGGAAAGATCAAGATCGACTTCCACCTCGTGCTGAAGCTGCTGCCACTAGTCATGGCCGAGACGATGAAATGCCAGCAACGTTGTCTGCCAAGGCCGATGCCCAATGTCATAGTACAGAGCATGTAAAATCCAAAACACCAAATATCAGTAAAAAAAGAACTCAAAAATCTAAAATAAAATTGTCGGAGGAGAAGCGTAAACTTGCCAATATGCCATTTACCACACGGAGTGGCAAGGAACGGCTGAGGCCCTGGCCTATGTTCATGGCTAGTGGTTCAGCTTCACATGAGGATGGAAGCACTCAGCCTCTCGCTAGAAAAATGAAAAGACTCAAGCTGGCAAAAGCACAGCAAAGAACTGTGCGTTCTTCGAAATCCCAAATCCACAAGGAGAGTCCAATTGTGTCGGTTGCGATGCCTGACCTTCCCAACACTGGACGTGAAGAGCATGCGCCTTCCACCATTTGCACGCCCCCTGCAAGTGCTGGAAGGAGCACCCGCAGTCCAGTTCCTGATAGTCAGATTGAAGATGTCAGTGTTGAAGTACACCAGGATGAGGAGGATATGGGTGTTGCTGGCGCTGGGGAGGAAATTGACCAGGAGGATTCTGATGGTGAGGTGGTTTGTTTAAGTCAGGCACCCGGGGAGACACCTGTTGTCTGTGGGAGGAATATGGCCATTGACATGCCTGGTGAAAATACCAAAAAAATCAGCTCTTCGGTGTGGAAGTATTTCAACAGAAATGCGGACAACAGGTGTCAAGCCGTGTGTTGCCTTTGTCAAGCTATAATAAGTAGGGGTAAGGACGTTAACCACCTCGGAACATCCTCCCTTATACGTCACCTGCAGCGCATTCATAATAAGTCAGTGACAAGTTCAAAAACTTTGGGCGACAGCGGAAGCAGTCCACTGACCAGTAAATCCCTTCCTCTTGTAACCAAGCTCACGCAAACCACCCCACCAACTCCCTCAGTGTCAATTTCCTCCTTCCCCAGGAATGCCAATAGTCCTGCAGGCCATGTCACTGGCAATTCTGACGAGTCCTCTCCTGCCTGGGATTCCTCCGATGCATCCTTGCGTGTAACGCCTACTGCTGCTGGCGCTGCTGTTGTTGCTGCTGGGAGTCGATGGTCATCCCAGAGGGGAAGTCGTAAGCCCACTTTTACTACTTCCACCAAGCAATTGACTGTCCAACAGTCCTTTGCGAGGAAGATGAAATATCACAGCAGTCATCCTGTTGCAAAGCGGATAACTGAGGCCTTGACAACTATGTTGGTGTTAGACGTGCGTCCGGTATCCGCCGTTAGTTCACAGGGAACTAGACAATTTCTTGAGGTAGTGTGCCCCCGTTACCAAATACCATCTAGGTTCCACTTCTCTAGGCAGGCGATACCGAGAATGTACACGGACGTCAGAAAAAGACTCACCAGTGTCCTAAAAAATGCAGCTGTACCCAATGTCCACTTAACCACGGACATGTGGACAAGTGGAGCAGGGCAGGGTCAGGACTATATAACTGTGACAGCCCACTGGGTAGATGTATGGACTCCCGCCGCAAGAACAGCAGCGGCGGCACCAGTAGCAGCATCTCGCAAACGCCAACTATTTCCTAGGCAGGCTACGCTTTGTATCACCGGTTTCCAGAATACGCACACAGCTGAAAACCTCTTACGGCAACTGAGGAAGATCATCGCGGAAGGGCTTACCCCAATTGGACTCTCCTGTGGATTTGTGGCATCGGACAACGCCAGCAATATTGTGTGTGCATAAAATATGGGCAAATTCCAGCACGTCCCATGTTTTGCACATACCTTGAATTTGGTGGTGCAGAATTATTTAAAAAACGAGAGGGGCATGCAAGAGATGCTGTCGGTGGCCAGAAGAATTGCGGGACACTTTCGGCGTACAGGCACCACGTACAGAAGACTGGAGCAACACCAAAAACGCCTGAACCTGCCCTGCCATCATCTGAAGCAAGAAGTGGTAACGAGGTGGAATTCAACCCTATATATGCTTCAGAGGTTGGAGGAGCAGCAAAAGGCCATTCAAGCCTATACAATTGAGCACGATATAGGAGGTGGAATGCACCTGTCTCAAGCGCAGTGGAGAATGATTTCAACGTTGTGCAAGGTTCTGCTGCCCTTTGAACTTGCCACACGTGAAGTCAGTTCAGACACTGCCAGCCTGAGTCAGGTCATTCCCCTCATCAGGCTTTTGCAGAAGAAGCTGGAGACATTGAAGGAGGAGCTAACACAGAGCGATTCCGCTAGGCATGTGGGACTTGTGGATGGAGCCCTTAATTCGCTTAACAAGGATTCACGGGTGGTCAATCCGTTGAAATCAGAGCACTACATTTTGGCCACCGTGCTCGATCCTAGATTTAAAACCTACCTTGGATCTCTCTTCCGGCACACACAAGTCTGCTGGGGTTCAAAGACCTGCTGGTGAGAAAATTGTCAAGTCAAGCGGAACGCGACCTGTCAACATCTCCTCCTTCACATTCTCCCGCAACTGGGGGTGCGAGGAAAAGGCTCAGAATTCCGAGCCCACCCGCTGGCGGTGATGCAGGGCAGTCTGGAGCGACTGCTGATGCTGACATCTGGTCCGGACTGAAGGACCTGACAACGATTACGGAGTCGGACATGTCGTCTACTGGCACTGCATATGATTCTCTCCCCATTGAAAGAATGGTGGAGGATTATATGAGTGACCGCATCCAAGTAGGCACGTCAGACAGTCCGTACTTATACTGGCAGGAAAAAGAGGCAATTTGGAGGCCCTTGCACAAACTGGCTTTATTCTACCTAAGTTGCCCTCCCACAAGTGTGTACTCCGAAAGAGTGTTTAGTGCCGCCGCTCACCTTGTCAGCAATCGGCGTATGAGGTTACTTCCAGAAAATGTGGAGAAGATGATGTTCATTAAAATGAATTATAATCAATTCCTCCGTGGAGACATTGACCAGCAGCAATTGCCTCCACAAAGTACACAGGGAGCTGAGATGGTGGATTCCAGTGGGGACGAATTGATAATCTGTGAGGAGGGGGATGTACACGGTGATATATCGGAGGATGATGATGAGGTGGACATCTTGCCTCTGTAGAGCCAGTTTGTGCAAGGAGAGATTAATTGCTTCTTTTTTGGTGGGGGTCCAAACCAACCCGTCATTTCAGTCACAGTCGTGTGGCAGACCCTGTCACTGAAATTATGGGTTGGTTGGTTAAAGTGTGCATGTCCTGTTTATACAACATAAGGGTGGGTGGGAGGGCCCAAGGACAATTCCATCTTGCACCTCTTTCTTCTTTCATTTTTCTTTGCGTCATGTGCTGTTTGGGGAGTATTTTTTTGAAGGGCCATCCTGCGTGACACTGCAGTGCCACTCCTAGATGGGCCAGGTGTTTGTGTCGGCCACTAGGGTCGCTTATCTTACTCACACAGCTACCTCATTGCGCCTCTTTTTTTCTTTGCGTCATGTGCTGTTTGGGGAGTGTTTTTTGGAAGGGCCATCCTGCGTGACACTGCAGTGCCACTCCTAGATGGGCCAGGTGTTTGTGTCGGCCACTAGGGTCGCTTATCTTACTCACACAGCTACCTCATTGCGCCTCTTTTTTTCTTTGCATCATATGCTGTTTGGGGAGTGTTTTTTGGAAGGGCCATCCTACGTGACACTGCAGTGCCACTCCTAGATGGGCCAGGTGTTTGTGTCGGCCGCTAGGGTCGCTTAGCTTACTCACACAGCTACCTCATTGCGCCTCTTTTTTTCTTTGCGTCTTGTGCTG
The DNA here is from genome assembly GCF_028390025.1 of Pseudophryne corroboree. Lineage (NCBI taxonomy): Eukaryota > Metazoa > Chordata > Amphibia > Anura > Myobatrachidae > Pseudophryne > Pseudophryne corroboree. The sequence continues at coordinate 19,116 of NW_026967865.1, read as the reverse complement.
TTTGGGGAGTGTTTTTTGGAAGGGCCATCCTGCGTGACACTGCAGTGCCACTCCAAGATGGGCCAGGTGTTTGTGTCGGCCACTAGGGTCGCTTAGCTTAGTCATCCAGCGACCTCGGTGCAAATTTTAGGACTAAAAATAATATTGTGAGGTGTGAGGCGTTCAGAATAGACTGAAAATGAGTGGAAATTATGGTTTTTGAGGTTAATAATACTTTGGGATCAAAATGACCCCCAAATTCTATGATTTAAGCTGTTTTTTAGTGTTTTTTGAAAAAAACACCCGAATCCAAAACACACCCGAATCCGACAAAAAAAATTTGGTGAGATTTTGCCAAAACGCGGTCGAACCCAAAACACGGCCGCGGAACCGAACCCAAAACCAAAACACAAAACCCGAAAAATTTCAAGTGCACATCTCTAATAGAGGGGTCAGTAATGCAGTGATGGTTATAGAAAGGTCAGTGATGTAGTGTAGGGTATAGAGGGGTCAGTTATGTAGTGTGGGGTAAAGAGGGGTCAGTAAAGATACTAAGCTGAAGTACTTAGAACTAGAGATGAGCGCCTGAAATTTTTCGGGTTTTGTGTTTTGGTTTTGGGTTCGGTTCCGCGGCCGTGTTTTGGGTTCGAACGCGTTTTGGTAAAACCTCACCGAATTATTTTTGTCGGATTCGGGTGTGTTTTGGATTCGGGTGTTTTTTTCCAAAAACACTAAAAAACAGCTTAAATCATAGAATTTGGGGGTCATTTTGATCCCAAAGTATTATTAACCTCAAAAACCATAATTTACACTCATTTTCAGTCTATTCTGAATACCTCACACCTCACAATATTATTTTTAGTCCTAAAATTTGCACCGAGGTCGCTGTGTGAGTAAGATAAGCGACCCTAGTGGCCGACACAAACACCGGGCCCATCTAGGAGTGGCACTGCAGTGTCACGCAGGATGTCCCTTCCAAAAAACCCTCCCCAAACAGCACATGACGCAAAGAAAAAAAGAGGCGCAATGAGGTAGCTGTGTGAGTAAGATTAGCGACCCTAGTGGCCGACACAAACACCGGGCCCATCTAGGAGTGGCACTGCAGTGTCACGCAGGATGGCCCTTCCAAAAAACCCTCCCCAAACAGCACATGACGCAAAGAAAAAAAGAGGCGCAATGAGGTAGCTGACTGTGTGAGTAAGATTAGCGACCCTAGTGGCCGACACAAACACCGGGCACATCTAGGAGTGGCACTGCAGTGTCACGCAGGATGTCCCTTCCAAAAAACCCTCCCCAAACAGCACATGACGCAAAGAAAAAAAGAGGCGCAATGAGGTAGCTGTGTGAGTAAGATTAGCGACCCTAGTGGCCGACACAAACACCGGGCCCATCTAGGAGTGGCACTGCAGTGTCACGCAGGATGTCCCTTCCAAAAAACCCTCCCCAATCAGCACATGATGCAAAGAAAAAGAAAAGAAAAAAGAGGTGCAAGATGGAATTATCCTTGGGCCCTCCCACCCACCCTTATGTTGTATAAACAAAACAGGACATGCACACTTTAACCAACCCATCATTTCAGTGACAGGGTCTGCCACACGACTGTGACTGATATGACGGGTTGGTTTGGACCCCCCCAAAAAAAGAAGCAATTAATCTCTCCTTGCACAAACTGGCTCTACAGAGGCAAGATGTCCACCTCATCTTCACCCTCCGATATATCACCGTGTACATCCCCCTCCTCACAGATTATCAATTCGTCCCCACTGGAATCCACCATCTCAGCTCCCTGTGTACTTTGTGGAGGCAATTGCTGCTGGTCAATGTCTCCGCGGAGGAATTGATTATAATTCATTTTAATGAACATCATCTTCTCCACATTTTCTGGATGTAACCTCGTACGCCGATTGCTGACAAGGTGAGCGGCGGCACTAAACACTCTTTCGGAGTACACACTTGTGGGAGGGCAACTTAGGTAGAATAAAGCCAGTTTGTGCAAGGGCCTCCAAATTGCCTCTTTTTCCTGCCAGTATAAGTACGGACTGTGTGACGTGCCTACTTGGATGCGGTCACTCATATAATCCTCCACCATTCTATCAATGTTGAGAGAATCATATGCAGTGACAGTAGACGACATGTCCGTAATCGTTGTCAGGTCCTTCAGTCCGGACCAGATGTCAGCATCAGCAGTCGCTCCAGACTGCCCTGCATCACCGCCAGCGGGTGGGCTCGGAATTCTGAGCCTTTTCCTCGCACCCCCAGTTGCGGGAGAATGTGAAGGAGGAGATGTTGACAGGTCGCGTTCCGCTTGACTTGACAATTTTGTCACCAGCAGGTCTTTCAACCCCAGCAGACCTGTGTCTGCCGGAAAGAGAGATCCAAGGTAGGCTTTAAATCTAGGATCGAGCACGGTGGCCAAAATGTAGTGCTCTGATTTCAACAGATTGACCACCCGTGAATCCTTGTTAAGCGAATTAAGGGCTGCATCCACAAGTCCCACATGCCTAGCGGAATCGCTCCGTGTTAGCTCCTCCTTCAATGCCTCCAGCTTCTTCTGCAAAAGCCTGATGAGGGGAATGACCTGACTCAGGCTGGCAGTGTCTGAACTGACTTCACGTGTGGCAAGTTCAAAGGGCATCAGAACCTTGCACAACGTTGAAATCATTCTCCACTGCACTTGAGACAGGTGCATTCCACCTACTATATCGTGCTCAATTGTATAGGCTTGAATGGCCTTTTGCTGCTCCTCCAACCTCTGAAGCATATAGAGGGTTGAATTCCACCTCGTTACCACTTCTTGCTTCAGATGATGGCAGGGCAGGTTCAGTAGTTTTTGGTGGTGCTCCAGTTTTCTGTACGTGGTGCCTGTACGCCGAAAGTGTCCCGCAATTCTTCTGGCCACCGACAGCATCTCTTGCACGCCCCTGTCGTTTTTTAAAAAATTCTGCACCACCAAATTCAAGGTATGTGCAAAACATGGGACGTGCTGGAATTGGCCCAGATTTAATGCACACACAATATTGCTGGCGTTGTCCGATGCCACAAATCCACAGGAGAGTCCAATTGGGGTAAGCCATTCCGCGATGATCTTCCTCAGTTGCCGTAAGAGGTTTTCAGCTGTGTGCGTATTCTGGAAAGCGGTGATACAAAGCGTAGCCTGCCTAGGAAAGAGTTGGCATTTGCGAGATGCTGCTACTGGTGCCGCCGCTGCTGTTCTTGCGGCGGGAGTCCATACATCTACCCAGTGGGCTGTCACAGTCATATAGTCCTGACCCTGCCCTGCTCCACTTGTCCACATGTCCGTGGTTAAGTGGACATTGGGTACAGCTGCATTTTTTAGGACACTGGTGACTCTTTTTCTGAGGTCTGTGTACATTTTCGGTATCGCCTGCCTAGAGAAATGGAACCTAGATGGTATTTGGTACCGGGGACACAGTACCTCCAACAAGTCTCTAGTTGGCTCTGCAGTAATGATGGATACCGGAACCACGTTTCTCACCACCCAGGATGCCAAGGCCTCAGTTATCCGCTTTGCAGTAGGATGACTGCTGTGATATTTCATCTTCCTCGCAAAGGACTGTTGAACAGTCAATTGCTTACTGGAAGTAGTACAAGTGGGCTTACGACTTCCCCTCTGGGATGACCATCGACTCCCAGCGGCAACAACAGCAGCGCCAGCAGCAGTAGGCGTTACACGCAAGGATGCATCGGAGGAATCCCAGGCAGGAGAGGACTCGTCAGACTTGCCAGTGACATGGCCTGCAGGACTATTGGCATTCCTGGGGAAGGAGGAAATTGACACTGAGGGAGTTGGTGGGGTGGTTTGCGTGAGCTTGGTTACAAGAGGAAGGGATTTACTGGTCAGTGGACTGCTTCCGCTGTCACCCAAAGTTTTTGAACTTGTCACTGACTTATTATGAATGCGCTGCAGGTGACGTATAAGGGAGGATGTTCCGAGGTGGTTAACGTCCTTACCCCTACTTATTACAGCTTGACAAAGGGAACACACGGCTTGACACCTGTTGTCCGCATTTCTGGTGAAATACCTCCACACCGAAGAGCTGATTTTTTTGGTATTTTCACCTGGCATGTCAACGGCCATATTCCTCCCACGGACAACAGGTGTCTCCCCGGGTGCCTGACTTAAACAAACCACCTCACCATCAGAATCCTTCTGGTCAATTTCCTCCCCAGCGCCAGCAACACCCATATCCTCCTCATCCTGGTGTACTTCAACACTGACATCTTCAATCTGACTATCAGGAACTGGACTGCGGGTGCTCCTTCCAGCACTTGCAGGGGGCATGCAAATAGTGGAAGGCGCATGCTCTTCACGTCCAGTGTTGGGAAGGTCAGGCATCGCAAACGACACAATTGGACTCTCCTTGTGGATTTGGGATTTCAAAGAACGCACAGTTCTTTGCGGTGCTTTTGCCAGCTTGAGTCTTTTCAGTTTTCTAGCGAGAGGCTGAGTGCTTCCATCCTCATGTGAAGCTGAACCACTAGCCATGAACATAGGCCAGGGCCTCAGCCGTTCCTTGCCACTCCGTGTGGTAAATGGCATATTGGCAAGTTTACGCTTCTCCTCCGACAATTTTATTTTAGGTTTTGGAGTCCTTTTTTTTCTGATATTTGGTGTTTTGGATTTGACATGCTCTGTACTATGACATTGGGCATCGGCCTTGGCAGACGACGTTGCTGGCATTTCATCGTCTCGGCCATGACTAGTGGCAGCAGCTTCAGCACGAGGTGGAAGTGGATCTTGATCTTTCCCTAATTTTGGAACCTCAACTTTTTTGTTCTCCATATTTTATAGGCAGAACTAAAAGGCACCTCAGGTAAACAATGGAGATGGATGGATTGGATACTAGTATACAATTATGGACGGACTGCCACGGTTAGGTGGTATAAAAAAACCACGGTTAGGTGGTATATATTGTAATACAATTATGGATGGACGGACTGCCTGCCGTGTGCCGACACAGAGGTAGCCACAGCCGTGAACTACCGCACTGTACACTGGTTGATAAAGAGATAGTAGTATACTCGTAACAACTAGTATGACTGACTATGACGGTATAAAGAATGAAAAAAAAACCACGGTTAGGTGGTATATATTATAATACAATTATGGATGGACGGACTGCCTGCCGACTGCCGACACAGAGGTAGCCACAGCCGTGAACTACCGCACTGTACACTGGTTGATAAAGAGATAGTAGTATACTCGTAACAACTAGTATGACACTATGACGGTATAAAGAATGAAAAAAAAACCACGGTTAGGTGGTATATATTATAATAATACAATTATGGATGGACGGACTGCCTGCCGAGTTCCGACACAGAGGTAGCCACAGCCGTGAACTACCGCACTGTACACTGGTTGATAAAGAGATAGTAGTATACTCGTAACAACTAGTATGACTGACTATGACGGTATAAAGAATGAAAAAAAAACCACGGTTAGGTGGTATATATTGTAATACAATTATGGATGGATTGACTGCCTGCCGAGTTCCGACACAGAGGTAGCCACAGCCGTGAACTACCGCACTGTACACTGGTTGATAAAGAGATAGTAGTATACTCGTAACAACTAGTATGACTGACTATGACGGTATAAAGAATGAAAAAAAAACCACGGTTAGGTGGTTTATATTGTAATACAATTATGGATGGACGGACTGCCTGCCGAGTTCCGACACAGAGGTAGCCACAGCCGTGAACTACCGCACTGTACACTGGTTGATAAAGAGATAGTAGTATACTCGTAACAACTAGTATGACTGACTATGACGGTATAAAGAATGAAAAAAAAACCACGGTTAGGTGGTATATATTATAATACAATTATGGATGGACGGACTGCCTGCCGACTGCCGACACAGAGGTAGCCACAGCCGTGAACTACCGCACTGTACACTGGTTGATAAAGAGATAGTAGTATACTCGTAACAACTAGTATGACACTATGACGGTATAAAGAATGAAAAAAAAACCACGGTTAGGTGGTATATATTATAATACAATTATGGATGGACGGACTGCCTGCCGACTGCCGACACAGAGGTAGCCACAGCCGTGAACTACCGCACTGTACACTGGTTGATAAAGAGATAGTAGTATACTCGTAACAACTAGTATGACACTATGACGGTATAAAGAATGAAAAAAAAACCACGGTTAGGTGGTATATATTATAATACAATTATGGATGGACGGACTGCCTGCCGAGTGCCGACACAGAGGTAGCCACAGCCGTGAACTACCGCACTGTACACTGGTTGATAAAGAGATAGTAGTATACTCGTAACAACTAGTATGACTGACTATGACGGTATAAAGAATGAAAAAAAAACCACGGTTAGGTGGTATATATTATAATACAATTATGGATGGACGGACTGCCTGCCGACTGCCGACACAGAGGTAGCCACAGCCGTGAACTACCGCACTGTACACTGGTTGATAAAGAGATAGTAGTATACTCGTAACAACTAGTATGACACTATGACGGTATAAAGAATGAAAAAAAAACCACGGTTAGGTGGTATATATTATAATACAATTATGGATGGACGGACTGCCTGCCGACTGCCGACACAGAGGTAGCCACAGCCGTGAACTACCGCACTGTACACTGGTTGATAAAGAGATAGTAGTATACTCGTAACAACTAGTATGACACTATGACGGTATAAAGAATGAAAAAAAAACCACGGTTAGGTGGTATATATTATAATAATACAATTATGGATGGACGGACTGCCTGCCGACTGCCGACACAGAGGTAGCCACAGCCGTGAACTACCGCACTGTACACTGGTTGATAAAGAGATAGTAGTATACTCGTAACAACTAGTATGACTATGACGACGGTATAAAGAAAGAAAAAAAAATACCACGGTTAGGTGGTATATAATTATACAATTATGGATGGACGGACTGCCTGCCGAGTGCCGACTGCCGACACAGAGGTAGCCACAGCCGTGAACTACCGCACTGTACTGTGTCTGCTGCTAATATAGACTGGTTGATAAAGAGATAGTATACAACAATATACTACTATACTGGTGGTCAGGCACTGGTCACCACTAGTCACACTGGCAGTGGCACTCCTGCAGCAAAAGTGTGCACTGTTTAATTTTAAATTAATATAATATTATGTACTCCTGGCTCCTGCTATAACAACCTGCAGTGCTCCCCAGTCTCCCCCACAATTATTATAAGCTTTTATACATTGATGTGCAGCACACTGGGCTGAGCTGAGTGCACACAGACTGAGTCACACTGTGTGACTGCTGTGTATCGTTTTTTTCAGGCAGAGAACGGATATAGCAGAGAACGGATATATTAAATAAAAGTTAACTTAACAACAACTGCACTGGTCACTGTGGTAAACTCTGTCTGCACAATCTCTCTCTCTCTCTCTCTCTTCTAATCTATTCTAATGGAGAGGACGCCAGCCACGTCCTCTCCCTATCAATCTCAATGCACGTGTGAAAATGGCGGCGACGCGCGGCTCCTTATATAGAATCCGAGTCTCGCGAGAATCCGACAGCGTCATGATGACGTTCGGGCGCGCTCGGGTTAACCGAGCAAGGCGGGAAGATCCGAGTCGCTCGGACCCGTGAAAAAAAAGTGAAGTTCGTGCGGGTTCGGATTCAAAGAAACCGAACCCGCTCATCTCTACTTAGAACACTTCTTGAATTAAGACACAACCTGCAAGAAAAAGTATGCAATATGGGTGAAAAGGCAAATGTCAAAGGTCTGATACAAGTGACCAGCTCCACACCTTGCACCACATAGCGTTATGTTAAACTGGGATATGTTCTTTTTTGTGTGTGTGTGTGTGTGTGTGTGTGTGTGTGTGTGTGTGTGTGTGTGTGTGTGTGTGTGTGTGGGGGGGGGGGGGGGGGGGTGCCAAAGGAAATTTTTGCCATTGGCTCCTTTGGTCTAGAACCAGCCCTGATCACAAAATATTTTTGTCTGAGCAGACTGGACACTGATCAGCGTTGGCTCATTCTCAGCCCCCCGCCCAGCCTCTGCTGCCAACAGACTGCTATTAGCTAGTTAACCTTCTGCCTTCCCTATCTATGACACAGACTGCTGCTAATGCTACCAGAATGTTCCCAGTGGCTTCACACCAACAGTGAATCCCAGCCGATGATGTAGGGCAGCGTGTGGGGGAGGGGGTCAGTTGCTGTGGCTCCAACATGGTAACCGCCAATGGACTGCAATGCTTTATCGAAAGGGGGGGCGCCAGTCCCTTACTTTGCCAGGGGCGCTTGGACCCCTAGCTACACCTCTGTTGACCCTAACCGATACCCCTAAACTAACCATAATTCCTGCAGTAAAAATCCATGTTTCTATGTATATAGGGGGTCATTCCGAGTTGATCGCTTGCTGCCGTTGTTCGCTGCGTAGCAATCAGTTGAAAAAAAATGGCTAATCTGTGCATGCGCATGCTCCGTAATGTGCATGCGCATCGTACGGGTACAAAGTCCATTGTGGTTTTGCACTAGTTCTAGCGATTATTCCAATCACAGAACAGGCCACAAGGAGATTGACAGAAAGAGGGCGTTTCTGGGTGTCAACTGACCGTTTTCAGGGAGTGCTTGGAAAAATGCAGGCGTGGCAGAAGAAATGCAGACGTGGCTGGGCATTCGCTGGATGGGTGTGTGACATCAAAAGCCGTCCCTCGGTTGTTAGAATCAACGCACACGAAGTGTAACTACAGTGCTGGTCTTATTTTGAAACGATTTTGCAGGCGCTCTGCTACTCAAGTATTCGCACTTCTCCAAAGTGAATATACACTCTCCAGTGGGCAGCGACAATGCGTTTGCATGGCTGCTAAAAACTGCTAGCGAGCAATCAACTCAGAATGACCCCCATAGTGTATTGCAAGAAAATATCTGTAAATCCAATGGTACCGTAAGTGCGGTATATACTCGCACTTCTTTGCGGGGTGAGAACATCTCCCCTAAGTGAAGTCAGCCCTATGAATAGAGTTTGTGTGATCCCTGTGCAGCAGTCACAGAAAGGGTTCATCTCTGCAGTTTATCACTCAAATTACATTGCTGCATTTTTTCTAGAAGTGGATCTGAGAGCTGTTACCCGCAGACCAGCTACAATAATTATCCTGGGTACTCACTAGACCAGTGGTTCTCAAACTGCACCCTGGGGTGCCTCAGGACACTTGCAGGGGTGCCTTGGATTGGTGGTCCAGGACCAATTCAAAATATTTATAGTTAGTGTTATAGGCAAAACCAGTGCTGTTGGCTGGCAATCATAACATATGTGCACAAGCAGAAGCAAATCCTGTCCCCTACCAAAGGGCCAGTGCTAGGGTATTTGGCGCCTCCCTGCAAACTATTAATTTGGGCCCTCTCTCCAATACTTAATAAAGGGACAGTGCGCTCCTTAAAAAAAGAAGGTGTGGTATCACAAGGAAGGGGCATGGCCACACAATAGCACCCCAAATCAAAATACGCCACACAGTAGCACTATCTTATTGTCATTACACCGCATGTAATAATAATAATAATAATAATACCCACAGTCGCAGTGCCCTTTATACACATAACCACCATATCAGTGCAGTTTACACACATAATGCCAACAGTAGCAGTGCCCCTTCTACACATGCCCACGGTGGCAATCCTTTACATGGCAAATATCAACCTGGTTTTGCCATGTAAAGGATTGCCACTTTAAAAACAAACAATCAAACAAACAAAAAAAAAAACAACAGGAAAAAACACAAAATCTCTCACTTTCTGATTCTCACACCCTATTACATTCCTCCCTATATATTTAAATGTTTCTATTACTGTATGTTCCCTCTTCCCTTCTCCAAACTATACACATCAACATTTTTTAGTATTTCCAGGTAAGTTTTGTGATGTAGGCCATGCACAATTTTAGTTGCCCTAATGTATTTACAGCCTTCTGGAGATATGGCTTCTGGAACTGAACACAGGATTCTAAATGTGGCTGTACCAAGGACCTATACAGTGGCATTACAGGTTGAGTATCCCTTATCCAAAATGCTTGGGACCAGAGGAATTTTGGATATCGGATTTTTCTGTATTTTGGAATAATTGCATACCATAACGAGATATTATGGTGATGGGACCTAAATCTAAGCACAGAAGGCATTTATGTTTCATATACACCTTATACACACAGCCTGAAGGTCATTTTAGCCAATATTTTTTATAACTTTGTGCATTAAACAAAGTGTGTGTACATTCACAGAATTCATTTATGTTTCATATACACCTTATACACACAGTCTGAAGTTCATTTAATACAATATTTTTAATAACTTTGAGTATTAAACAAAGTTTGTGTACACTGAGCCATCAAAACACAAAGGTTTCACTATCTCAGTCTCACTCAAAAAAGTCCGTATTTCGGAATATTCCATATTTCGGAATATTTGGATATGGGATACTCAACCTGTATTACTTTTTTCTGCTACTGGTTCTTTAACCTATGCAAACAAGCATCTGACTTGCCTTTCCTATTGCTTTGTTACATTGCTCACCTGAAATAGTAATACTTAGATAGCTTTCCTCTTGCCATTATAATGCCCTTAATATTATAGTTAGCCTTTGCATTTTTGAGACGTGTATGATTTTGCATTTTTTGGCATTAAATGTTGCCATGTTCTTGACCATTCCTCTAGTCCAGGGGCGGAACTGCTCTGGCAGTCAACGGAGTCAGTTGCCGCCGGGCTCCAGCCCTAAAGGGGCTTCCTCCATTGCCCCCCGGCTGTTACGTGCCCTTCCTACTAAATAGACAAAGGCGCTACCAGCAGGGTCTCGCAGTTTGTACATTCCATGCCATAACACCCTTCTTTCCACCTTCACAATGAAGCTATTGGTACTTTGCAAAAAAAAAATTATTAGCATTGCAACTCAGCAGATCTATGCAGTGTGCAGCCACACACTCCATATATCTGCTCAGCCACAAAGCTGATTATTTCTTCACAAAGTACAAGGTGAGCTCCAAATAGAATTCTCTAGCTTAGATTATACCTTTCTATGCAAGGGTAAATAGTAGAGATGAGCGCCTGAAATTTTTCGGGTTTTGTGTTTTGGTTTTGGGTTCGGTTCCGCGGCCGTGTTTTGGGTTCGAACGCGTTTTGGCAAAACCTCACCGAATTTTTTTTGTCGGATTCGGGTGTGTTTTGGATTCGGGTGTTTTTTTCAAAAAACACTAAAAAACAGCTTAAATCATAGAATTTGGGGGTCATTTTGATCCCAAAGTATTATTAACCTCAAAAACCATAATTTACACTCATTTTCAGTCTATTCTGAATACCTCACACCTCACAATATTATTTTTAGTCCTAAAATTTGCACCGAGGTCGCTGTGTGAGTAAGATAAGCGACCCTAGTGGCCGACACAAACACCGGGCCCATCTAGGAGTGGCACTGCAGTGTCACGCAGGATGTCCCTTCCAAAAAACCCTCCCCAAACAGCACATGACGCAAAGAAAAAAAGAGGCGCAATGAGGTAGCTGTGTGAGTAAGATTAGCGACCCTAGTGGCCGACACAAACACCGGGCCCATCTAGGAGTGGCACTGCAGTGTCACGCAGGATGGCCCTTCCAAAAAACCCTCCCCAAACAGCACATGACGCAAAGAAAAAAAGAGGCGCAATGAGGTAGCTGTGTGAGTAAGATTAGCGACCCTAGTGGCCGACACAAACACCGGGCCCATCTAGGAGTGGCACTGCAGTGTCACGCAGGATGTCCCTTCCAAAAAACCCTCCCCAAACAGCACATGACGCAAAGAAAAAAAGAGGCGCAATGAGGTAGCTGACTGTGTGAGTAAGATTAGCGACCCTAGTGGCCGACACAAACACCGGGCCCATCTAGGAGTGGCACTGCAGTGTCACGCAGGATGTCCCTTCCAAAAAACCCTCCCCAATCAGCACATGATGCAAAGAAAAAGAAAAGAAAAAAGAGGTGCAAGATGGAATTGTCCTTGGGCCCTCCCACCCACCCTTATGTTGTATAAACAAAACAGGACATGCACACTTTAACCAACCCATCATTTCAGTGACAGGGTCTGCCACACGACTGTGACTGATATGACGGGTTGGTTTGGACCCCCCCCAAAAAAGAAGCAATTAATCTCTCCTTGCACAAACTGGCTCTACAGAGGCAAGATGTCCACCTCATCTTCACCCTCCGATATATCACCGTGTACATCCCCCTCCTCACAGATTATCAATTCGTCCCCACTGGAATCCACCATCTCAGCTCCCTGTGTACTTTGTGGAGGCAATTGCTGCTGGTCAATGTCTCCGCGGAGGAATTGATTATAATTCATTTTAATGAACATCATCTTCTCCACATTTTCTGGATGTAACCTCGTACGCCGATTGCTGACAAGGTGAGCGGCGGCACTAAACACTCTTTCGGAGTACACACTTGTGGGAGGGCAACTTAGGTAGAATAAAGCCAGTTTGTGCAAGGGCCTCCAAATTGCCTATTTTTCCTGCCAGTATAAGTAGGGACTGTGTGACGTGCCTACTTGGATGCGGTCACTCATATAATCCTCCACCATTCTATCAATGTTGAGAGAATCATATGCAGTGACAGTAGACGACATGTCCGTAATCGTTGTCAGGTCCTTCAGTCCGGACCAGATGTCAGCATCAGCAGTCACTCCAGACTGCCCTGCATCACCGCCAGCGGGTGGGCTCGGAATTCTGAGCCTTTTCCTCGCACCCCCAGTTGCGGGAGAATGTGAAGGAGGAGATGTTGACAGGTCGCGTTCCGCTTGACTTGACAATTTTGTCACCAGCAGGTCTTTCAACCCCAGCAGACCTGTGTCTGCCGGAAAGAGAGATCCAAGGTAGGCTTTAAATCTAGGATCGAGCACGGTGGCCAAAATGTAGTGCTCTGATTTCAACAGATTGACCACCCGTGAATCCTTGTTAAGCGAATTAAGGGCTGCATCCACAAGTCCCACATGCCTAGCGGAATCGCTCCCTTTTAGCTCCTTCTTCAATGCCTCCAGCTTCTTCTGCAAAAGCCTGATGAGGGGAATGACCTGACTCAGGCTGGCAGTGTCTGAACTGACTTCACGTGTGGCAAGTTCAAAGGGCATCAGAACCTTGCACAACGTTGAAATCATTCTCCACTGCACTTGAGACAGGTGCATTCCACCTCCTATATCGTGCTCAATTGTATAGGCTTGAATGGCCTTTTGCTGCTCCTCCAACCTCTGAAGCATATAGAGGGTTGAATTCCACCTCGTTACCACTTCTTGCTTCAGATGATGGCAGGGCAGGTTCAGTAGTTTTTGGTGGTGCTCCAGTCTTCTGTACGTGGTGCCTGTACGCCGAAAGTGTCCCGCAATTTTTCTGGCCACCGACAGCATCTCTTGCACGCCCCTGTCGTTTTTTAAAAAATTCTGCACCACCAAATTCAAGGTATGTGCAAAACATGGGACGTGCTGGAATTTGCCCATATTTAATGCACACACAATATTGCTGGCGTTGTCCGATGCCACAAATCCACAGGAGAGTCCAATTGGGGTAAGCCATTCCGCGATGATCTTCCTCAGTTGCCGTAAGAGGTTTTCAGCTGTGTGCGTATTCTGGAAAGCGGTGATACAAAGCGTAGCCTGCCTAGGAAAGAGTTGGCGTTTGCGAGATGCTGCTACTGGTGCCGCCGCTGCTGTTCTTGCGGCGGGAGTCCATACATCTACCCAGTGGGCTGTCACAGTCATATAGTCCTGACCCTGCCCTGCTCCACTTGTCCACATGTCCGTGGTTAAGTGGACATTGGGTACAACTGCATTTTTTAGGACACTGGTGAGTCTTTTTCTGACGTCCGTGTACATTCTCGGTATCGCCTGCCTAGAGAAGTGGAACCTAGATGGTATTTGGTAACGGGGGCACACTGCCTCAATAAATTGTCTAGTTCCCTGTGAACTAACGGCGGATACCGGACGCACGTCTAACACCAACATAGTTGTCAAGGCCTCAGTTATCCGCTTTGCAGTAGGATGACTGCTGTGATATTTCATCTTCCTCGCAAAGGACTGTTGAACAGTCAATTGCTTACTGGAAGTAGTACAAGTGGGTTTACGACTTCCCCTCTGGGATGACCATCGACTCCCAGCGGCAACAACAGCAGCGCCAGCAGCAGTAGGCGTTACACGCAAGGATGCATCGGAGGAATCCCAGGCAGGAGAGGACTCGTCAGAATTGCCAGTGACATGGCCTGCAGGACTATTGGCATTCCTGGGGAAGGAGGAAATTGACACTGAGGGAGTTGGTGGGGTGGTTTGCGTTAGCTTGGTTACAAGAGGAAGGGATTTACTGGTCAGTGGACTGCTTCCGCTGTCACCCAAAGTTTTTGAACTTGTCACTGACTTATTATGAATGCGCTGCAGGTGACGTATAAGGGAGGATGTTCCGAGGTGGTTAACGTCCTTACCCCTACTTATTACAGCTTGACAAAGGGAACACACGGCTTGACACCTGTTGTCCGCATTTCTGGTGAAATACCTCCACACCGAAGAGCTGATTTTTTTGGTATTTTCACCTGGCATGTCAACGGCCATATTCCTCCCACGGACAACAGGTGTCTCCCCGGGTGCCTGACTTAAACAAACCACCTCACCATCAGAATCCTCCTGGTCAATTTCCTCCCCAGCGCCAGCAACACCCATATCCTCCTCATCCTGGTGTACTTCAACACTGACATCTTCAATCTGACTATCAGGAACTGGACTGCGGGTGCTCCTTCCAGCACTTGCAGGGGGCGTGCAAATGGTGGAAGGCGCATGCTCTTCACGTCCAGTGTTGGGAAGGTCAGGCATCGCAACCGACACAATTGGACTCTCCTTGTGGATTTGGGATTTCGAAGAATGCACAGTTCTTTGCTGTGCTGCTTTTGCCAGCTTGAGTCTTTTCATTTTTCTAGCGAGAGGCTGAGTGCTTCCATCCTCATGTGAAGCTGAACCACTAGCCATGAACATAGGCCAGGGCCTCAGCCGTTCCTTGCCACTCCGTGTGGTAAATGGCATATTGGCAAGTTTACGCTTCTCCTCCGACAATTTTATTTTAGGTTTTGGAGTCCTTTTTTTTCTGATATTTGGTGTTTTGGATTTGACATGCTCTGTACTATGACATTGGGCATCGGCCTTGGCAGACGACGTTGCTGGCATTTCATCGTCTCGGCCATGACTAGTGGCAGCAGCTTCAGCACGAGGTGGAAGTGGATCTTGATCTTTCCCTAATTTTGGAACCTCAACATTTTTGTTCTCCATATTTTAATAGGCACAACTAAAAGGCACCTCAGGTAAACAATGGAGATGGATACTAGTATACAATTATGGACTGCCTGCCGACTGCAGACACAGAGGTAGCCACAGCCGTGAACTACCGTACTGTACTGTGTCTGCAGCTAATATAGACTGGTTGATAAAGAGAAGATGTCTATGTAACTATGTATGTATAAAGAAGACTGAAAAAAATCCACGGTTAGGTGGTATACAATTATGGACGGACTGCCTGCCGAGTGCAGACACAGAGGTAGCCACAGCCGTGAACTACCGTACTGTACTGTGTCTGCAGCTAATATAGACTGGTTGATAAAGAGAAGATGTCTATGTAACTATGTATGTATAAAGAAGAATGAAAAAAATCCACGGTTAGGTGGTATTACAATTATGGACGGACTGCCTGCCGAGTGCAGAGACACAGAGGTAGCCACAGCCGTGAACTACCGTACTGTGTCTGCTGCGACTGGATGATAAATGATATAAAAAATATATATATATCACTACTGCAGCCGGACAGGTATATATTATATATTATATAATGACGGACCTGCTGGACACTGTCTGTCAGCAGAATGAGTTTTATTTTTATAGAATAAAAAAAAAAAAAACACACAAGTGAAGTCACACGACGAGTGTTTAACTTTTTCAGGCAATCACAATATAAGTATACTACTAACTATACTGGTGGTCAGTGTGGTCAGGTCACTGGTCAGTCACACTGGCAGTGGCACTCCTGCAGCAAAAGTGTGCACTGTTTAATTTTAATATAATATGTACTCCTGGCTCCTGCTATAACCTATAACTGGCACTGCAGTAGTGCTCCCCAGTCTCCCCCACAATTATAAGCTGTGTGAGCTGAGCAGTCAGACAGATATATAATATATATAGATGATGCAGCACACTGGCCTGAGCCTGAGCAGTGCACACAGATATGGTATGTGACTGACTGAGTCACTGTGTGTATCGCTTTTTTCAGGCAGAGAACGGATATATTAAATAAACTGCACTGTGTGTCTGGTGGTCACTCACTATATAATATATTATGTACTCCTGGCTCCTGCTATAACCTATAACTGGCACTGCAGTAGTGCTCCCCAGTCTCCCCCACAATTATAAGCTGTGTGAGCTGAGCAGTCAGACAGATATATATAATATTATATATAGATAATAGATGATGCAGCACACTGGCCTGAGCCTGAGCAGTGCACACAGATATGGTATGTGACTGACTGAGTCACTGTGTGTATCGCTTTTTTCAGGCAGAGAACGGATATATTAAATAAACTGCACTGTGTGTCTGGTGGTCACTCACTATATAATATATTATGTACTCCTGGCTCCTGCTATAACCTATAACTGGCACTGCAGTAGTGCTCCCCAGTCTCCCCCACAATTATAAGCTGTGTGAGCTGAGCAGTCAGACAGATATATATAATATTATATATAGATAATAGATGATGCAGCACACTGGCCTGAGCCTGAGCAGTGCACACAGATATGGTATGTGACTGACTGAGTCACTGTGTGTATCGCTTTTTTCAGGCAGAGAACGGATATATTAAATAAACTGCACTGTGTGTCTGGTGGTCACTCACTATATAATATATTATGTACTCCTGGCTCCTGCTATAACCTATAACTGGCACTGCAGTAGTGCTCCCCAGTCTCCCCCACAATTATAAGCTGTGTGAGCTGAGCAGTCAGACAGATATATATAATATTATATATAGATAATAGATGATGCAGCACACTGGCCTGAGCCTGAGCAGTGCACACAGATATGGTATGTGACTGACTGAGTCACTGTGTGTATCGCTTTTTTCAGGCAGAGAACGGATATATTAAATAAACTGCACTGTGTGTCTGGTGGTCACTCACTATATAATATATTATGTACTCCTGGCTCCTGCTATAACCTATAACTGGCACTGCAGTAGTGCTCCCCAGTCTCCCCCACAATTATAAGCTGTGTGAGCTGAGCAGTCAGACAGATATATATAATATTATATATAGATAATAGATGATGCAGCACACTGGCCTGAGCCTGAGCAGTGCACACAGATATGGTATGTGACTGACTGAGTCACTGTGTGTATCGCTTTTTTCAGGCAGAGAACGGATATATTAAATAAACTGCACTGTGTGTCTGGTGGTCACTCACTATATAATATATTATGTACTCCTGGCTCCTGCTATAACCTATAACTGGCACTGCAGTAGTGCTCCCCAGTCTCCCCCACAATTATAAGCTGTGTGAGCTGAGCAGTCAGACAGATATATATAATATTATATATAGATAATAGATGATGCAGCACACTGGCCTGAGCCTGAGCAGTGCACACAGATATGGTATGTGACTGACTGAGTCACTGTGTGTATCGCTTTTTTCAGGCAGAGAACGGATATATTAAATAAACTGCACTGTGTGTCTGGTGGTCACTCACTATATAATATATTATGTACTCCTGGCTCCTGCTATAACCTATAACTGGCACTGCAGTAGTGCTCCCCAGTCTCCCCCACAATTATAAGCTGTGTGAGCTGAGCAGTCAGACAGATATATATAATATTATATATAGATAATAGATGATGCAGCACACTGGCCTGAGCCTGAGCAGTGCACACAGATATGGTATGTGACTGACTGAGTCACTGTGTGTATCGCTTTTTTCAGGCAGAGAACGGATATATTAAATAAACTGCACTGTGTGTCTGGTGGTCACTCACTATATAATATATTATGTACTCCTGGCTCCTGCTATAACCTATAACTGGCACTGCAGTAGTGCTCCCCAGTCTCCCCCACAATTATAAGCTGTGTGAGCTGAGCAGTCAGACAGATATATATAATATTATATATAGATAATAGATGATGCAGCACACTGGCCTGAGCCTGAGCAGTGCACACAGATATGGTATGTGACTGAGTCACTGTGTGCTGTGTATCGCTTTTTTCAGGCAGAGAACGGATTATAAAGTAAACTGCACTGTCCTCACTAGTAAACTCTCTCCACTCAGTCTCTACACTTCTACAGTAACAGTACTCCTCCTAGTCAGCTCCAGTAAATCTCTCTCAGTCTCTTATAATCTAAATGGAGAGGACGCCAGCTACGTCCTCTCCCTATCAATCTCAATGCACGTGTGAAAATGGCGGCGACGCGCGGCTCCTTATATAGAATCCGAGTCTCGCGATAGAATCCGAGCCTCGCGAGAATCCGACAGCGTCATGATGACGTTCGGGCGCGCTCGGGTTAACCGAGCAAGGCGGGAAGATCCGAGTCGCTCGGACCCGTGAAAAAAAACATGAAGTTCTGGCGGGTTCGGATTCAGAGAAACCGAACCCGCTCATCTCTAGTAAATAGCTCAATTGTTTGACTGCAATGCCACAGGAAATGGTTTGGATCCAAGACAGTGTGACTGAATAATAAAGAAACCTTAAGATGAGTTCATGAATGTTGTATAAGTATTAGTGAGAGAAGGGGTCAGGAGCATGCTAGGCTGCAAAAAATAAGGTAGGCTGCAAGTGAAAGTAATGATCTCCTATATATTTTCCCAGATCTGTCACTCTGTGTGGCTAACTCTGGGGGAAGTCACAGCAATGGGCGGAGACGGCATCTGCAGGACGATACACCAGTGCCAGCAGCAGACCGTAACAAAGTGACAGATCAGGGAGAATATATAGGAGGTAGGGAGGTGGCCATGGTACATGGCTGGCCAAGGGACACTAGCTCATGTACCCCTTTACCACTGAGGCTGGCCACCAAGGATGGACCTGTCACCAGTGCACATGCAATAACCTCATCTGCTGCCCTCTTTGCAA